>NC_047505.1:15877800-16026622 GCF_902827115.2 Pseudochaenichthys georgianus
TAACCCTGCTGAAAAAACCAGCATGGACCAGCATGGTGTTGACCAGCATGGACCAGCCTATGTTGTGTTTTGGTCACCAGCATGGTCTACCAGCATGGACCACCAGCATGATCTACCAGCATGGACCAGCATGGACCACCAGCATGGACCACCAGCATGGACCAGCATGGACCACCAGCATGGACCAGCATGGACCATCATGGACCAGCATGATCTGCCAGCATGGACCAGCATTGGTCCATGCTGGTCCATGCTGGTAGATCATGCTGGTCCATGCTGGTGACCAAAACACAGGCTGGTCCATGCTGGTCCATGCTGGTGGACCATGCTGGTGACCAAAACACAACATAGGCTGGTCCATGCTGGTAGATCATGCTGGTCCATGCTGGTGACCAAAACACAGGCTGGTCCATGCTGGTCCATGCTGGTGGACCATGCTGGTGACCAAAACACAACATAGGCTGGTCCATGCTGGATTTTTCAGCAGACCAGAATTGATCTATCACCAGCTTATGTTAGTATTAAATATACAATGTATTCTGGTAACTATCAAAATAAAGACATAGTGTTCATAACAGTATTTTTATTTAATAGATTATACATTAACAATACAATAATATTACAAAAAAAACCTACATCTAAATAAAAATATCATCTATAATAGATGCATTATTTAGAAATAACAAATATAATTCAAAATGTAAATAGCAACAAAGAAATTATAAAAAAAAAATGTTCAAAGTATTTTTTTTCTTTTTCTTGTTAATATCCATTATCTTCTCTGTTATGTATCTTCCGGTCTTTGCCAATCCGGCCAGCATTTATTGGTCTTTCTCGTACAGCCACTGCTTGAAGCAAACTGAAAATAAGAAACAACAATGTTTTAACAAATCGTATTAAATTATGTGATGACAGAACTGTAAACAGAATAGTTATTAACTTTCTTCCTTTACTTGGCATTCTTCAAAAATACACAGATTGCAGCACATCGTTTCACGTCTTTGTAGAGCCTTTCTCAGCAGTAGAGTAATGTGTTGGCGAACCTTTGTTTCCTCCTGACAGATCACTTAAAGGTATACTCAATTCAATTCAATAGCTTTATTAGCATGACCTCAGTTACATATAGTATTACCAAAGCTCTGTATAGTTGCAACATCTATACAATATATATATACAATATATATATATATACATTATATATACTCCCCCTTGTGGCCAAAGGGGGACACAACTCTTGTCTTCAGATGTATGCTTGAGTGCAGGAAATGTAGCTCAGTGACTTTTGTCAACTAAACATAAAACAATACATATTTTAGTAAACGGGACATTATAATCTCTGCACATTAACTCTATAATTGCCTCTGCCATGGTGCCAAAATGAAATGAAATAAACAATATATAAACCATAAACAAATACAGAAAGTCGTGTTCACTGCAGCGATCTATTTCACACACAAAACTATGTAAGATCGAAAATAAATGTTGTAGTCTTTTTGCATATTAGAAACAGAGTTGGCGACAGTAAGACTGCGATATAATGTTTATGTAGCAATAATACATATGACATCTATTTTTTTAACGTCTCCATTACCGATAAAAAGATTGTTAACGTTGGACCTTAACGGTACCACGGTCTTTAATAATTCAGCCCCGGGGGCCCGTTAATGCTGGGGCTCGGTACCCATCCCTAGTTTTAATTATTACATCATCAATATTACATTTCAAATAACCAAGAACTTGGTATCTCACAAAGAGCAAGTGGCTAGTGCTGCTAAGAACATACCTTTCAAAACTGATAGCTTCTGTGGGGTTAGAGGCTGCCTGGTGGTCTTGGTGGTGGGGCATTCCTTTCCAGTCAGGCTCCTTTCCCCTAAGGTGTCGGTGCCCCAAAACGCCACAGCCAACTCCTTCACGAACATGGAGTCCCTTGTGTTGTTTTTTATTTTTGCCCAGACCTCTGGACGCACTGGAATCTCCCCTTGCAAGTCAATGACAACAATCTGAAACATAAAATGTGTAGTAGCCTATACATAAAAGCTAGACACCAATATGAGACTGAGGAGCAACAATAAAAAAGCTCCACTATGGAAATAATATATACCTTCCCATGTGGCTTGCTCTTTGAAGGGGAATTATTGGGGTGTGTGGGTGTCCAGGGTGCAGGCTCACGCTGTTCAGGTATCTCAGATTGTTCTTCTACAGAATGTGAATAAGACAAAGAAAGGACAAAAACATTTCATCAATAGTATAAATTAATATGTGTATATCTCGATGGGCTGATTGTTTACACATTTCACTGCCATCTTGTCTGTTTCTTTTATTGTAGTTGCTGATGAAAGTTAAAATGCAAAATCGATCCAAGACTGTCATTATTATTTGCTTGCAATTTAAAAACAAATGTACTTACTTTGTGAAAATACCTGGTTTCATATTTTATCCAAATTAATGTTTAGATTTGCTGTCCTGTAGGTGGTGACTTCCCCTTCCAGCTCAGCTTTGGAATCCTCCAATGTAGCAGATCTTTATAATGTAATGAAAAATAAAATGATCAACAAAACAGCCTTTTAGCCTACCACCAGTCAAATCTGTTATTAAATGTACCTTCTGTATTAACCGTCTAAAGATAAGTTCCTGTTGTAATTGTGCAGCTGTATTATCTGGGAAATAGAAGAATCGGGTAAGGATTCGGTATTGGCAGACAATCAATATCAAATTACTCGGATCGTTATAAGCATCAGCATTTGATCACCTTTGTCTACTTGCAGCTCAAATACAAAGATAACTCCACTCCTCTCCTACCACTGCTTACCTCTAATAAGCCTTGGTAGAACTAGTCATAGGGTCCAGGACTGACTGAAGACATGTGGAACAGAGTCCCATACAGGCATGGTTCCATGTACAGGAAACTGGAACTTTGAACAGGTGTTTTCATCTTTTCTGCCTGAAGATTCACAAGTTCTTGATCAGGTGTTTGAAGTGGGCTGGCATGATCCTTTCTGCAGCAAAACAAAGAAAACATTATTAATAATAGCAATGATGGTAACAACAATAATATTAGTATAACTATTTATATAGCACTTACACAATTGCAAAGTGATTCTCACTACAAAAATAAAGAACAAAACAATATCATCAATACAAAAAATAAGCATTAAAGACGATCAGAGACAAACATCCTCTTAAGTAAAAGACCAAATCATGTCAAGCTTTACATCTTTCAGTCTTTACAATGCACTGTTGGAAATTACCTTCCAAATGCTAAATTCAAACTCAAAAATAACTGGGTAGCAAATTGCTTTACCTGATAGAACATGTTCCACACGGAGCAGCAACCATCCGGATGGGCCTTTTGCTGCATATCATCTCCTCCCTCTCCACTGTTTCCAGTAGATCTCTGCTGCCTCTTTCCAATAAAACTGAAATGCCCCAAAAAAAATCATATTTAAAAAGTTAAAAACAATAAATTCTGGCATTAACATGGATTTGAATCTCACCTTTTTCCTAGAAGGCCAGGAAGTGGTTCCCTTTAAGTCCACAACCAGTCTTCTCTTTCTTTCATCCTCCGAAAATCTCCCAGCATGCACCAGGAAGAAGAAGAAGAAGAAGAAGAAGAATTTTTCAGAACATTTTCCTTAAAAATAAGAAAAACATACCGATTTCTTTTTTAGAGCATCCATTTCTGTGGATGTCCCTTCACAATGATCAAATCAAAACATCTTCTTGGATCCTTGGAACTCTGATTCGTTTTGGAGGATTTGAAGTTGAGTCCTGAATCTCTTGGGTTTCTGTCAAAAGGTAAGTGTAAGTGAAGCTAACGTTAATGTTTAATGTCCATGGTAATGATTTTACCTTACTTTAATTTCGGTAGTTTATATAAATAATTAAATATATATATGGCTTATGAAGTCTGCATACTCTAACCGTTAGAGTATAACGTTAGAGTAAGCCATCTTAATGTACCAGTAACTAATATATTATATATATATATATATAATATATATTCATTACTGGTACATTAAGATGGCTTACTCTAACGGCTAGAATAATACATATATTATAATATTATATAATTAACCGCCCTTACGGGACGCTGTAATAAGTAAAGCGAACGCACCCGCAAGGACACCTGGCCTCCTATTGGTTGAGGGATTTTGACAGGATTGTTGCATAAAAGTTTCGAGTGCGCACAGAATAATTCTGAGAGCAGAAAAAGTTTCGAGTGCGCACAGAATAATTCTGAGCAGCAATATATCTGAGTGCAAGCGTACAGTTTGAGCACAAGCAGAGCAAATCTAAGTGCAAGCAGGCACTATTTGAGTGCGAGGGCACTATTTGAGTGCGAGGACAGAGTTTGAGGGAAATAAATACATAAAGTATGCTCTCAAATTTAAATACCACGCTCTTGAATAAAGATAGGGAATAACCCCCATAGTTACCAGCGTAAACTAGAGCTGTGTGGGTTGTCGGATTGCCCTTACAGACTTCCTGCAGATGTATGGAAAAACGACCCTCGAAAGTGGCCTTCGTCGATTTTGGCTGCATCAACGTCTAATTTCTGGAAACACCAGGTGAATACCCCACTTGTCACAATAATATTATCATGCCATTGCATATATGTGGTATTTTAGAGTTGACTAGATATTGATTAAGGCAATGAATAGACTATGATATTCTGGTTGCACCTCGCGTGAAATTGCGGATACCGGAATTACGGTGTCGCCCTCGGCCCAATACCCGTATGTGTGTGTGAAAGAATATATTTAATTTACGAGTAAATCGTTTAACATTTTAGTATTAACCATAGACTAGTGGCGACCGGCCGCCCCACCTCTTCCCACATTCTAGATTGTGATTAAAAAATATTGAATTTGTTTTATTACATTTCTTTTTAAACTTTTTTTTTTAATGAATATGGTACAGCGGCTGGTCCATAGGGGGCGGTAGGGCATCACCCTCCCTAAACCATGCCCTAAACCACACACAAGGGGCCCTTCTCACTTCTCTTATTTTTCATTTCCTCACTCCTCGGTCTCGGTATCACCGGAAGTTGATTTGTCTGCTCCATCTTGAGTAGCGTCCCAATGGCCTTATTTCTGCCAGAGGAGCGAGGAACGAGGAGCGAGGAGCTATAATCAAGGAACCACCAGACCATCCTTCGATGAAATCCTCAGACACTCGCCACGCCCCCTTACTGTGTATCGCTCACTGATTGGACGATGCAGCGCATGCACTGATCTGATGCTTCTTGACATGAGAGCAGTTTCCCAGCGGAGTGAAGAAAACACATCAATCAATCAATCAATCAATCAATCAATCAATCAATGTTTATTTATATAGCCCAATATCACAAATGTTACATTTGTCTCAGTGGTCTTCACAGTGTGTACAGAATATCAGTGTGACAATACGACACCCTCTGTCCTTAGACCCTCACATCGTACAAGGAAAAACTTCCAAAGAAAACCCAGTTTAAAGGGAAAAATGGGAGAAACCTCAGGGAGAGCAACAGAGGAGGGATCCCTCTCCCAGGACGGACAGACGTGCAATAGATGCCGTGTGTAAATTGAAAAGATAATACATTTGCAACATAGGTAGTCCAAATGTTTGGAAATGCATGTGTGTATAATAGGAAGATGAATCCACGAGGATATCCATCCAGGACCGATGATCCAGGACCACAGCCACGACTCAAGATCCAGTGCTCGCGATCCAGCACACAGGACCGCAGGATCATCCATGACTCCGGATCCCAGCGTATATAGACACCAAAAAGAAAGACATTTGGGGAAGCTGGGTTAATCGGAACATGAGAGTACACAGGTATAGACAGAGAGAAGGAAGAAGTAAGATGTCCCCCGACAGACTAAGCCTATATCAGAAAAACTAGGGGCTGAATCTAATCAGCCCTAACTATAAGCTTTATCAAAAAGGAAGGTCTTAAGCGCACTCTTAAAAACGGATAGGGTGTCTGCCGCCCGAACACAAACTGGAAGCTGATTCCACAAATGTGGAGCTTGATAAGAAAAGGCTCTGGCTCCCATTGCACTTTTAGAGATTCTAGGAACAACCAACAACCCTGCATTCTTGGAACGCAATGCCCTAGTAGGACAGTAGGGTATAATGAGTTCTTTAAGGTAAGATGGCGCCTGCCCATTAAGGGCTTTGTAGGCGAGAAGAAGAATTTTAAATTCTATCCTGTGTTCTATAGGGAGCCAGTGTAAGGCAGCCAGAACAGGAGTAATGTGGTCCCTTTTCCTAACTCTGGTTAGTACACGAGCCACAGCATTTTGAATCAGCTGAAGCGACTTGACTGACTTCTTGGTACTCCCTGATAATAAAGAGTTACAATAATCCAGCCTAGAAGTAACAAATGCATGGACTAGTTTCTCTGCATCGTTTTGAGGCAAGATATGCCTGATTTTTGCAATGTTACGTAGATGGAAGTAGGCGGTCCTTGAAATTGATTTTATGTGGGCGTTAAAGGATAAATCCTGATCAAATATAACACCAAGATTCCTTACAGTCTCACTGGAGGCCAAATTAATGCCATCCATAGTTAGTATATCTTTAGATAATTTGTTTCCTAGATTCTTCGGGCCAAGTACAATAACTTCAGTTTTGGTCGTGTTTAACATCAAAAAGTTTAAGGTCATCCACGTTTTTAAGTCCTTAAGGCAGTCTTGAATTTTATTTAGATGATTAATTTCATCAGGCTTGATTGATAAATATAGTTGAGTATCATCCGCATAACAATGAAAGTTTACAGAATGATTCCTTATAATATTGCCTAATGGAAGCATATATAATGTGAACAAAATAGGTCCGAGCACTGAGCCCTGTGGCACTCCATGGCTAACTTTGGTTTGCGTGGAAGATTCATCGTTGACACGTACAAACTGAGAGCGTTCAGATAGATAGGACATAAACCAGCCTAAAGCAGTTCCCTGTATGCCAACTAAGTGCTCTAGTCTTTGCTATAGGATATCATGGTCGATAGTATCAAATGCAGCACTGAGATCGAGCAAAACAAGAATAGAGACAAGTCCCTTGTCTGAGGCTATTAGAATGTCATTTGTGACTTTAACCAGAGCTGTCTCTGTGCTATGATGTGTTCTAAAGCCAGACTGAAAATCTTCAAATAAATCATTGTTTTTTAAGTAATCACACAACTGTTTTGCGACCGCTTTCTCAAGAATCTTTGAGAGGAACGGAAGATTAGAAATAGGTCTATAGTTGGCTAAAATCTCTGGATCGAGGTTGTGCTTTTTAAGAAGTGGTTTTATCACTGCTACTTTGAATGATTGTGGAACATAGCCTGATAATAAAGACATATTCATAATATTTAATAAAGAAGTGCTAATTAATGGAAAAACTTCCTTCAACAGCTTAGTTGGAATTGGGTCTAACATGCACGTTGATGGTTTAGAAGAGAGAATCATTGAATGTAATTGTTCAAGGTTAATGGCTGAAAAGCATTCTAGTTTACTATCTAGTGTAATATTAGAACTTACGATTCCGGGAGCTGTTGATAACACTATACTGGTCAAAGGCAAGAGGTCATTAATTTTGTTTCTAAGAGTAACAATTTTATCGTTAAAAAAGCACATAAAATCATTACTACTGAGTGCTATGGGAATAGAAGGCTCAATGGAGCTGTGGCTCTCTGTCAGCCTGGCTACAGTGCTGAAAAGAAATCTTGCATTATTCTTATTCTCATCTATTGGACCTCACGGGAGTCCCTCCTCAGTTTATACCGTGTTTCGTTTCAATTAATGTATCATTTAGTTACAAATATGTGATATATCTGAACAACAAAGTGGTCAAAAATCATTTTATTCATTTTTTGGAAACATTTTCATGATCGCTTTTTTCGTTTTACATTTTCATTTATTGTCATTTCCATTCAGTCAATCATTAAAGGTGGGGTAGGTAAGTTTCAGAAACCGGCTCGAGATACACTTTTTGTTATATTCCATGGAATGCTCTTAACATCCCGATAGCAATGAATATAGTGCTTTGACAAAATATCCATAAAAAAATTCATCTGTAGAAGCCGTAATACTGTAAAAAGTACAACCTACCTGCCTGTCAGCCTTCCATCGGGGCACAAACTTATCTCGTGCCCTCATTGGTCATGTGCGCGTTCGTGTGTGTTGGAGGAGGGGCTCTGTAAGGAAGTGGTATATTTTCTCCGGTTGTGTATTTTCAAATTCTAGCGATCTCGAGCCGGTTTCTCAAACTTACCTACCCCACCTTTAAGTGCTATTAAAATGTTAATGTGCTACATATCCACACAAACAAACAAAGTGTGCAATCCAATGAATGTTAATCTAACTGGGTTTTGATAGATAATATATCTCTTTTCTTCTCTCAATTATTTTATTTCTATTGTGCACTCTAATCAATATTAATTGTTAATTAATTAATTAATAACTATTGTTCGTTTATACATTTTAAGAATGGCGTTTATCTTTTTTGAGAATGAGTTCTTATTTTATTTTATTTATTGCGGTCTACAACAGATGATACAAATGTTTGTGTCAGTAAATGTGTGGCAGGGGTGTTTGTGAAAACAACGGGGACAGAGCTGCTGTCAGAGGAACAGCTGTGCGGCGTCATCACAAACGGACATCGCTACACGTGAGCTTCGGAGGAAAGGACGTCCCATTGCTCTTAAAACTAATTTCCCTGCTTCTCGTGCATGGTTTGATGTATAATAAGAACTGCTAGATCTGGTGGTTTATCCACCTCCACCGATCTAGATGATCTCATTTGTTTACACAATTACAAATAAAGTCAATATACTGTATTGTATGACATGAAGTTGTGCTTCATTCTGAGTCAATAATAAATTAATTCTGCCTTCATTCATTCTGCCTTCAACTGCAAACTTATTTTGGACTGCACCGACATCCATGTAGCTGACCCCCAGTAAGATGAACCAAGCAAAGTTGACATACTCAACATACAGCTGTGCTGTGCGTTTACATGAAGAATTTGTGAAATATTGGTGGCAATAGGTTTAAATGATTATTAGTAATTAATTATATAATTTTCTCATTGTAGACGAGCAGACAGGGAGACAGAAGGACACAGGACAAGTGCACAGCAGAACGAAATTACATTGCGGGACAACAGAGGCTGGCTACAGAGGTAAGTTGTGATCTGTCAGTGTTTTCCCTAGAATATATAGTGCTTGTGGATATGTAGCCAAAATAAAACCTCAACCGACACTGCGCACAGGATGGCATATTGCCACAATGGTCGAATGATGCAGCAGGCAGTCTGCAATTTATATATTGGCATTCATATTTTTGTTTACTATTTTTGTAGATTCCAGGTTTATGTCAGAGCAGTCACAAAAAGGATAAGGCATCCTCACATGTAACTGAAAATATGTGGTTTATTTATTGAAATGCCACTGTAAACCTTGTTTTGTTGTGGACAGCACTCGAGAGTTAAAGATCAGGAGAAGGAAACATGCTGTGAAGTACAATTAGGAGTAATGGTGTTAAAACCTAGTCATATACTTGACTTGGAAATATGTGTTCAGCATTACTTTCACAGCTTTATTTCAATTTTAGATAATGATATATCTTTTAAAGGTATGTGATACCATCCTGATGCACGCCAAGGAGCGGTTCTCCTTCACCCAGCACCTCATCAGCATGGAGAGTTGTTCCAACAACACAGTGTGAAGTTCCCTGATGCAGCACTTGAAACGACAGTGCAGGCGTACCCCATGTTGAACAAGGCCAAGCTCAAAATGGAACTGTCCCTCATCTATGATAACAGCGAGTTCAAGGCTGTACCAGTTTTTCATGGAGAACAACCTTCAGAGCACTTTCACAGAGACTGTCAGTCTTCTCAGGATCGTCATCACCACACCCCTGACAACAGCTGAAAGAGGTGCTTCTCTACTTTGAAGAGGATCAAGACCTTCCTCAGAAACACCATGTCACAGGATCGCCTCAATGCTCTGGCTATGCTCTGGCTATGCTCTCCATGGAGAAGAAGCTTGTCAGGGACATTCCTGACTTTAATAAGAAGGTCATTGAGAGGTTTGCCACCGAGAAGGAGAGAAGAACAACATTCCTGTCAAAAAAACATCTACGTTTTCTCACCACAGTATTGCTAGTGCCATTGTTTTTAAGTTGTTGTACATAATCCCCGGGTGCCGTTCATAATGGCAGCCCACTGCTCCTAACACTAAGATGGGTCGAATGCAGAGAAACCGCTTTGTTACATAGTACCATACTACGTAATGACAATAAGTTGAATCTTCAATCTTCTTCAATAGTCCTCAGTCTCAAATGCTTAAATTGTTTATGGAGCCATTACAATTTAAGACTGGTAAATTAACGTGGAAAACTCCTGTTTATTTTTGCAATAAGTTATACTGGGATGTTTACTGAAATTGATTGCATGTGGCACAGCCCGAAACAAATCTACCAGCCGCCTTCTGTGTATATAACATGTATTAACCAAATATAATTATTCGATATAGGCCTACTTGGTCCAAAAGTAAAACATACTAATTATGTAGAATGGCTTATTTCAGAATAATTTATGTGACATTATTGGTTTGTAATTATGAATGATCAATATCATATATAGACTTTTTTGTTTACTGTAATTTTTAAACTCTAACGTTTTCTTCATGTACAAATCTAAAATTTGAAAACCAGATGATTTATGATAAAGCTTGAAGAACATGTGTGTGTGTGTGTGTGTGTGTGTGTGTGTGTGTGTGTCCTATAATCTCCCCCTCCCAGTGTGTTTGAGCAGCTGAGTAAAATGGGAACCTGTAACAGTCATAAATCCTCCCAGTTTAGAGCTGACAGCTGCTGGGAGGCTTTTTCTGGTCCACCACCAGCCTCACATCTATCCCAAACACAGTTAGTTGTTATTTAGTTTTGATGTTAAATAATTAAACCCAGATGAAACCCAGATGAAACCCCCACTGCAGACTGTTTAGTTGGGATTAGTCTAGAAAAAGTTTCTCAAATGCACAGTTTTGATGCTTTGAGCACCATACATACCATTTTAATGATATGTATTACATTTGAGCAAATCATGAATTTAATTAACCTCAAATAAATAGTCAGACATGACATGCAAATGGTTTACATTTGTAAACAAGAGTTACTAGAGCTAAATGTACTGAATGGATTTATATTACTGTGTGTGCAGGAGTACATCTGACACACAGACAGATGAAAGGAGCAGTCAGCTGTTACAGACTACAGCTGAGCTGACTCAGAGGAAACCAAGGACATCAGAGAAATGCCTTTAGTTTAGCAAACTGAGCATTCATTGTCTCTGTAGAAGATCATGTGTTTATTTTATTTTCAAATATCACAGGCTGTTCTTTATACTTTGTCTCCTGATAGATCAATTACTTACAGTCCTCTGTCTGACTTCGTTCTGAATGCATTTCGACTACTCTGTTTTTTTTTTTAAACAAAAGGAAATAGTGCATTTGTTGAGGACTATTTTTTGCAGTGGATAAATACACAATTTTGTTACTGCAGTGAACATTTGTGGCAGCAGGAAGGTGTATTTGGGAATCAGTCAAAATAAACTTCAGTGTGGTAATAAAGGAACATCTGGTCACCCTAGTTGGTAGTGGTATTTGTGTGAGATGCAACCTTTAACCTCGAGAATTTAAAATAAACATAACTCTTAAAAACTACTAAACATTTGAAGTCCCCACATGATCCCTCTAAAGATGCTTCCAGAAGAAAATTCCTGAAGCGTTTGTTTTAGGCTCAGCTGCCACCATCGACCTCTCTGTCTGGCATTTAACAAACTTCTGAAGACAACTGCTACTGGTCCCAAACAGACACACTGAACCAACATCTATAAAGAGACCAGGCTGCTGAGGTATTTTCATGTACCTCTCTTTTCTTCTCCCGGCAGCAGACAGGAATTAACTGCTGGCAGGATGGCAGAGTAAGTCCTGATCTATACTTTATGAATCTACAAAACTCACAGAATCACTGGTAATCATATTTGTTCTTCTGTCTTACTGTTTCTCTGAAGGAAAAAGGTATCGACGAGTCGGAAGAATCAGATCAAGGTAAAGTCGGATCAAGCTTTTGTTCTTTGTTTTTCAAATGTTGTGAGGCAGTGTTTACAAATTGTAGGGATTGAACTGAAACACTATCACCATCATAAATACAATTTCAAATTCATCTACTGTAATTTGCAGTTTAATCAAGTGTTTTTATTTAGAAGGTTTCCTGTTTATTTTTGTACTAACTCTACCTTTTCTCAAAAAATATGAACAATTGACTGGGATGGCCTCCTTGGAGTTTTCTGATCTCAACCAAACTCCACCACTTTCTATTTTTAAACTCCATGACCTTTCCTCTTGTGTCACTCTCAGGATAACTAGTGACACTAGAGGAATCTAATCAGCAAACATTTTGATAATACATTCATAATTTATGTCATGTGTAACACAAAGTTGGCAAACATGTACTTGTTCCAGCTAGCCCTATACAATTATTTGCTGCTTTTCTCTGTTTTGCATGATTTTAAAGTTAAAATGTATATTAGATTTTGGACATTTCAACACACTATTATTGATAGGTTTTCATATTTTCCGATATTTTACTAAACAATTACATTACATGTCACTTGTTAGACGCTTTTATCCAAAGCGACTTACATACTCAATACTGTGGGCAATCCCCACAGGAGCAATTTGGGGTGAAGTGTCTTGCCCAGGGACACAACGACATGCTGACTGCAGTGGGGTTTGAACCTGTGACCCCCTGAGCCGAACACCCACACACAACCCACTGCGCCACACGCCTCCCTAATTCATGAACTATCAATTGATAAAAAAAAGTGTAGAAGAAAAAAGAATCCTCAGATTAATTAAGATGACTGAGCATTATTGATACTTCAAATATCAGTTTTTTCATTATCATATATTTGTATTATCTCTTCATATGTGAGTGAAGAAATGTAGAATAATTGTAACATCAATCTAACACAGTAACAACATTTAGATTAATAAAACATGAGAAAGGTGGAAAAACATATATTCATGGTTTTTAGAATGCACTTTACCAAGACTTAACACAAACTTAACTTTAGAAAGTGCACCAGAATAAATAAAGTATTATTGACAGTCTGAAACATTGTTAGGGGGGTTTAACCTATTGAAGTGTAATGAACATTTCAGCCTCTGTTACCAGCACTAGAGGCTTTAATCCAGTTTATATCTATTATGTGGCCAACAAATGTGTATTGTGTATTAAGTCAGTTAGAAAGCAGCTTCTTATCCTATAATAAACACTGGATTGAGAGTTCCGGTCATCATGGTCATCCTCTCCTCCTCCTCTCAGAGCTTGATGCTCCAGATCAGTCAGACAATTCTGGAGGAGGAGGCGCAGGAGGCCAAGCGAGAGAAGATAAGACACATGGAGGAGAACTGTCCCTCCGTCTCCATCCCAGGAACCATGCCGGATCTCCAGGTAAAACTCAACATCACCTTTATGTTGGGTGGAGGCCCAGAAGAAACACAACAGACACGGGAGATGTTAGTCTTAGCAGCTTTAAAAGGCCGGTTGATACTGCAGAGCCAAATGGGTTGGCACAAGGCACTTGAACACACATTAGGTTTTTATAAATACACTTTTTTTTAGCATTCAACAACAATGTCTTTCAGTGCCGTTAGGGAAACTAAAATCCCATGGGAACTCCCACTGTTAAACTTTTTTTTAGAAACATATCTACTATAATCCACTGGAGACATTTTCTAATTTAAACATGTAATAATCTCTATGGTCTCTCTTTACATTGTCCTTTTACTGTCCAGCTATTTTTGCCAGGAGAACATACATTTATATAATTTGTCCAATATTTGCTATTAAGTATTACAGTGTAATAGCATTATATGTACCCAATAACATCTCTATACTACCTCATAGGTCTATATCATGCCTTTTTTTCCTCAACCCTATTTTCTCTCTTTCTTGCTCTTTCTTTCTTTTCCTTTCTATTACAAAAATCAGGAGCTCTGTCGGAAAATTCACAAGCAGATTGATTTGTTGGACGAGGAGCGATACGACATGGAGAACAAAGTGAATAAGTCCGACAAGGAGGTAGGTAGTTTTTTAACAAATGTTATTTTTTATTTAAAGCTGCTTCATTTCAAGAACCAATATCAGCTACACCATATTTTAAGTACCAGGGCTGATCATTTGAACCATATGTCAGGAGGCCACAATTGTTCACTCATCCCCAAATTCTAGATTTTTTAGATTTGTTCTTTTTTTCCACTCGGGTCATTCTCCACGGGAACCAGGGGCGCCGCCAGCGATTTTGGGCCCCATGAAAAGATATCACATTTTGCCCCACCACCAGGCTCAGGCCACGCCAACCAAGCACAATTGATGTAACCACACCTCCAGAACCCAACCGACTCATTTATGCTTTAAATAACTCTACCTGTACAGGCTTGCATCTATCTTGTAGTCCAATACTAACTGCACAATATTTACTGACACTGAGCGGTGAACATATAACACTGTGCAGACGTGCAACATTCTTCTGCAGTAGAATTCACTATTTGATATAACACTAACATTCCTGACAATAGACCTCAATAGTCATCTTTTATGGTGTCCATGCCTTTTTAATAACATTTTTTAATGGAACATTCAAAAATCTAATTAAATCTAACTTAAATATACATGACCTCTTAAATTAAAATAAAGTGAACATTAACACCAATATTATCATTTATAAAATGCTATAACAAAAAAAATAACATAAGCAGCAGATTTTTTAATTAAATATACATACCAACTACTATGCATTACCTGCATTTATTAAATGTCAGCTAAAAGAGGAGTGAAATGAAAAACCTCAGCATTTTCTGTGAAGATATTAACAGTATAGGATACCGAATGTCAGCAAAACATTACAATTATTATTTACAATGGACTACGCTTAGCTAGCAGACTAATTTCCACCACTCATGGTGGACCACACCCACCTTTTCTTTTGAAAAACTGGGTGACATACTGTCGCCCTTTAGTCCCTCTCTCTTGTCTTTCTCTCCTTTCTTTTCTTTCTTGAAAGCCTGACTTTGTTAGTGGTTGAGACATGGCACACACGTAAGTACTAGCATCCCTCCTCACATGCTCTCACTCTGCTGCTAGAAAGTGTGGTGCCGCCCTATGGGTGCCGCACAGCGTTTGGAGGCAGGACCAAACCATTACATGTAAATAGAGGGGGGTGTACAGAGGCTTTGGATAATTAACTTTTGGAATAAAATAAGTTAAATGAATCGTAAGTTTAGTGAGTACATTATCAATATGATGTTATATTAATGTTAATTATTGATGATTGATGAAAGGTTATCTAAAAATATTTGGGACCCCTGTCAGTCACGGGCCCTTAGAATCATCCTAACTTTTCACCCCCTTACGGCGCCCCTGACGGGAACATTGCAAAAAACAAAGATTAAATGGGCCCTAGCCTGTTTATCCCCACGGGCCCGCCGAAGGGGCCGAAACCACAACATCTGCAAGCAACAGTGTCTGAGGGCTTCTTAAGATTGAATAAACTATGAATGTTTCATATCCATGTAACGGGAAGAAACTCAGCTAACTGATGCTATGAACCATTTTTAGCATAAGAAAACACAAGACTAACACTGAGCCTCTGAATTAGCCTTGAGCGAAAAAATGCTAACGCCGTTAGCACAGAACTCACGGTATAAAACCCATATTACTTATCGTAAATGCACATCCAACCCATCGATTAGCATTGTGAGATTACACAGATTCGATAGGTATCTGTATCATCACTCCATGATCAAAACTCGCGACATGAGAAACAAAAACAGACATCACAATACGTGGTATTAGGTAGCCAACACGGCAATATGTCTTACCTTGGTCGTTGTCTGATCAAAAGTTGTCTTCAATGGCATTACAACGATAAAAAGGCTGCTGAAGGTTAATCCATAGGTTAATCCAATGTGTCTGTGTCCCTTTGAAATGATTTCTGATAATCCATCAGCTATAAACCTTGTTTTAAGTTTTCAGATTTCAGAGCGCATAGCTCTCATTTCGCAATGGTAATGTTGATGTGTATGTGGAAATTCCCCTTCGATTCTATTGGCTCTAACGGTTCAAAAGAGATGTCACTCATCAAAATCGACCAATGGGTTCCAGAGAAACGGCAAATACGCCCATTTCCACCCAAATGCCCTCAGAGGTGGACTTTTTTTTCTAAACCTCTCTAAAAAGGTAAAATGTCACTTGTTTTGCATCAATCTTGATACAGGGTTATTATATGTTGTACTTTGGATTCCTAAAGCTTTTAGTCTACTAACCCATCATCCAAGGGTAGTTTTCACTATAAGTAAAAAAGATTTTTTGGACGGACACTATAATTTACATTTTTTTACTATGTTCAATCTGAATTTTCATTAAAATAAAAACATATTGATTCTGACTTTTCTACATCCAACTCACAGGTTTATCATTACTTTGAGAACAAAGATTATTAATTTTCCCCTTTTAGAAGTTATGGTCATTTGTTCTGGAAATGTCATTTTCGAGCCTGAGACCTGAAAAACAGGCTTGGGGCTTAACAGGCTAGTATGCAAATGCTCAGGTTCATATTTGTATTTTGTGCCTGTTTACATGATTTAATATAATTTAATCTAAATTAATAAAAAATGCTTTATGTTTCTCATACACTGCCTGTGCTGCAGCACCTCTTTTCACCCTCTGTCTGAAACCAGAGCCCAGTCTGCTCTGATTGGTTAGCTGGCCAGATCTGTTGTGATTCAACACTCAGAGAAGTCCCGTCCCTTAGCCTATCACGTACAATGTGTTGGAGAGCTGGCCAATAGAAACATGAGTGTCACATATGATGTCTCTATGTTAGGGTTGTAAACAAGGAACTACAATCGAGGTGTTTCAGGCAGTGGTTAGGAAAGAAACTCCCTCTGGAGGGAACTTTTGGAGCCTTTGCAGAGCATTTACATGTTCAAAAACCTATAACACGATACAGGAAAGGGAACACCCCAAAAAGCATAATAGGGCCACTTTAAGACTTGTCTTGTAATCACATTTATATTCAAGAGCACCCACACCAACCATTTTCCATTGAAACAGATTGCAGATCTTTAATTATAGACACACTTACAGATGGTCTTCTTTGTCAGATCGACGACCTGAGGATGAAGGTTCAGGATCTGAAGGGGAAGTTTAAGAAGCCGGCCCTGAAGAGGGTGCGGATGTCGGCCGATGACATGCTGGCCGCTCTGCTAGGCTCCAAACACAAAGTGTCCATGGACCTGAGAGCCAACCTGAAGCAGGTCAAGAAGGAGGTGAAAGAGGAGGTGGGTGCTTCAGATTTTGTAGTAAACACTAAAGGAAAACTCAGAGGATTACATTTTCATAGTACAGTAGTTCTTAGGTTCCATCTCTAAAATCAAACTGTGGCATAAATATACAACAACAAACAAAGAAAGAAAAAAATACATTAAAAGGGTTTTGAATAATTTATTCCAAGGGATTTGAATCTCTATTTCTCTTACTTTGCAGGAGAAGCAAACAGGAGATTGGAGGAAGAACATCGAAGACAAGGCCGGGATGGGCGGCAGGAAGAAAATGTTCGAAGGAGAGGTTTAAACCCTAGTGTGTTATTTTTCTGTCGACAAGGGTTTTTAATTTCTGTATATTATGTTGTGACAATGTGTATAAAATATAGAATAAATAAATAATGTAATGCTTTGTGTTTCATGGCAATAATTTGATATATCATGAAAGAAAAATAGGTTGCTACAGAACAAATATTGTAAGTGCTCAAATCAAGATTAACGCATTTCATCGGCTCTGGCAACATTGACTCAATGAAAGTCATGCAATTACTGTAAGTGTACAAATAATAGAGTTTTTGGTTTTACACTGATTTTAAAAAGGCTATAAAAGCTTATTATTACTATTACTTTGCTTAATAGAAAAGAGAAACAAATATTTGCGTGCAAACCTCAACATGCGTCCATAAATCCTGCTCTAATTTGTATTGACGTGTTTTGGACATGGAATTAAAAGATATACGTTTTTAAACTTAGACAATATCTGTAAAATACACTGAAAATGTGTCTGATTGTGCAAGGATAGATTGCCCCATTGAGCACTAACCATGTCGTTTTTAAACGTGTTCAGTATTGTCATTCAATACAATTTACCACATTTTTAAATTACGCCCATGGAATTAAACAGTTATGTAGTCATCGACTCATCAACCTTATCGGAGCTACATGAAACATTGATACTATATTTTATTGCGTGAAATAAAAATAAAACGGTAATATAACATAAAACCATAAAACACATAAAGTAAGCAATACATATCAATTCACATATTTTAACTAAACTCATTGTTTTTAGTGTGGAAATGTTGTCTTTTTCAATAAAGTTTTAGGGAAGAAGGTTTTTTTCAGTCACGTGATGTGACGTCACGAGTAGGTCCTGTGATACGCTGGTGGAAGTAAAGGGAATCAAACCATCAGCTACAACAGCAGGCTGAGTTTATTAACAATAAAAGACCAGTATCTATAAGTTACCGTGTAAAGGACCGAGACAAGGCGCTTCAGGTCGCGCTGCTGGCCGCTGAAACCCCCACAAAGAAACAACGATGACGGCGGCGGTGTTTTTCGGCTGCACCTTTATTGCCTTCGGCCCGGCCATCGCTCTGTTCCTGTTTACCATCGCCCGGGATCCGCTGAGGGTCATTTTCCTCATAGCCGGGTGAGAGTTAATCTATATTCTTTGAGGCTAAGGTGAAAGTTACCTTATCTTGAGAAAGTAGCGTATAACTGCCGTGTTTAACGCTGATACCCCAGTATTTACCAGTGTAAATTAGCTTGCTAGCTAACAGACCGCTTCCTTAGCTAGCTGCTACTAATAGCTTCAATTTTGGGAATTTGTCTTGATAGTTTATTTCTTATTACACAGAACATACCCTCCAGACAAATATGCAATGGCAAGATACATATTTAGTTTTAGAGTCCATTTCCTCTTCTCTTTTTGTATGTTTAGCATTACTTGTAACAATTTTATTTTGAATCGAGCTATATCAGCTATTCACCACTTGTTGTAATTACAATCAGTGCAGGATGATGAGTATACGGGCCACACAGTTATGGCATTCTGCAAGTTTTTGACAAGTTAAATTGCTAAAACATTTTCTTATTCTTTTGAAGCCCTGTGGTCAAAAAGGGGAACATTGACTTGCTGCTCCATGGTTTAAACTTTGAGTATAGAATTTAGCCAAATCACAGCCCTCTTTATTTTTCAAAATGAGACTCGTTCAAATTATGTTTTACATTTTTACAATTAGCAATGAAAAACTTTAAAAAAAAATAGTTTTCTTGATGTTGTCACCAAAATGTGTAAAAGTCAGTAAGTAAAATGTATTTATCAAATCAGACTTAAAGGTGGGGTAGGTAATTTTGAGAAACCGGCTCGAGATACACTTTTTGTTATATTCCATGGAATGCTCTTAACATCCCGATAGCAATGAATATCTTAAGTGCTTTGACAAAAAATCCATTCAAAAATGTCATCTGTGGAACTGTAAAAAGCACGACCAATCATTTTAGCCGGCCTGTTTTTTTATACCTGACCCTCAGGCCAGGTCTTGTGCCAAATATGGCCCTTTGTTGAAATATGAACACCCTGTTGGAATAGCTTACATTCAACCCATTTTTTAGACTGTAAAGCCGGGTGTGACTACTAAGAATTGATGGTAGGTCAATAAGGATATTAGTTATTTAACTGAAATCATACTAAAGATTACTTTTAGGAATCCTCTCGGGTGTCACACGTGCGGCCCGTCCACACAGCGGCGTGCGCTGACGCTTGCCGGCGGGCGTGTCTGAAACTCGACCAACAACCAATCACATGAATGTCCTGCCCCTGACACACAAGCAGCGGTTTGATTGGCTAGAGCTTGTACTGGCATATGATTCGATTGGCTGACGCCTCGCCGAGGCGTCAAAAGTTGAACATTGCTCAACTTTTGCAGCGAGCCACGCCAGCTACGCTCCGCGTCGCTTCCCACGATGCATTTCGGCTAAAAGTGACGTCACCCCATTCAAAGTGAATGGTGAAGCGTCAACGCACGCCGCTGTGTGGACGGGCCGTTAGGACTGTGCATCTTCACTGGTCTCACGATTCGATTACGATTATCCTGTCTTCGGTTCGATATCCCGGTGCATCACGATTCATACCAATGCGTTGCATCCTCAATTTTCTATATTACTGCCCATGGCTTATTTTTCATCAATGCATACATGCAGTAAATACATATGAACTCTCTTTTTATTATTTAGAAATCAATAACATAAATGTCTTGACATTAATTTATAAACCAAAATAAATGAATTGTATAGGTCTAGCCTCCCTATATCTCTGTGTGAAGTTGTTCCATCCTCAAAAACAAAAAGCTAATGCTTCTGCAGTCTAGCTGCAGCTTCTAGCCACGGTCTTCTGTTAAAGAAAGGACACTGAATGTCCTGAATGTGGCATCACACACAGGACTTGAGTCTGAACACAGCAGACAACAGGAGTATTTACAACAGCATATACAAACTAAAATACTGCATGTGGGTGCACACTTACATTCACTGTATGAGATTAAATTAGCTTCATTATATCTCAGTGATTAAGTGAATAATAAAGTTTCTATCGGGTCACTATCAGCATGTCACTCATTATTTTCAGGGAGGAGACGGTGATCGCGGAAGCTTTTTTCCTCCTGCCTTCACAAACTTTACACACGTATATATCGTCTGAAAATTGCTAGAGGACATTCATACTTTGCAATCCAAGACTTAATTAAATCCACCAAAAACCTGACATGATTGTAACGCGATTATTTTTGAAAAACATAAATCCCTGTCTGTGTCTCTGAGCCGCAGCGACACGGAGTGATTCAGAGCGGGTCCTTCTGCTGTCGGTTCTGGACTGGTGTTCTTGTGTTGGTGGATAAAGCAGACTGCTCCGTGTTGCTGTGCCGCTGTCACGTATGTTCCCTGATCTCTGCGTCACCGACCGATTTGATATTAAAGTGACAGAAAAAACGTTATAGTAAAGCCGCGGCCGGAAAATCAGGAAGCAACGTTACTACTCTATAACCGATTATCTTCCGTCACTGCTTCGAGACCGAATCGTCCACGTCCGCATCGTAGAAATGATTATTTTCAACCCCCCTAGTCACACTGGCCTGTTTCTGAGCCTCTTTTCATATAACTGATTGTATCTGTTTATTTCTCATCAGAGCGTTTTTCTGGCTGGTGTCCCTTCTGCTGGCCTCTCTGGTCTGGTTCATCTCGGTTCAGATCAGTAATAAGGAGAGCGCGGCGCAGCAGAAAGGGCTCCTCATCTTCGGAGTGGTGCTGTCCGTCCTGCTGCAGGAAACCTTCCGCTTCGCCTACTACAAGCTGCTGAAGTAAGTCGCTGCTACAACACTGTCTGACGCTTTTACAGACGCCTCATCCTCAACACAGTCTCTGTTCTCACACTCAATCTGAGCAAATTCGGTGGGAATCATCTGATCCTGAGCTTTTTAACACCATCGGAGTTCTTACATATTCTTTGTAGTGGAGTTATATTTTGTGGCATGAATTCACATTTATTGAATTTTAATATAATCGGTCAGCAGGGGATTTGTACTGCTCGTAGATGCCTATAAAGTCTTGACATGACTTGGTAGAAATCTGATGTAAAATAAAGACTTTTACAGAAGTTTGACATTACTGAAGGAGGGAGGGGAGTGTACACATAATCCTGAGGACAGTAACTAGTTAGATCAGCTATATACTAAGTGTATATTTAATACACTTTTTGTTTCACTGCTTTTGCGATTTTATACAAGAGATTGTTGTAGTCATTTCTACTTCAATATCTACCTAATTTTCCATGAACAGTACATTTAAAATATATTTAAATGTGATCACAATGACCTTTTTGAATTTAATTTCATCACACAGATTTAGATGTAGCATGGAATTAGAACAAAGCAAATGTTAATAATAACATCAGCAGCCACTAGAGGGCACTACAGTGTAATACTCTTTGAACTATTCTGCATTGAAATGAATGCCAGTGCTTCCTTTACCCAGTCCAGAGCCCTATAATAGGCTCTGACCCAGTCCATGCTTTTATGAACAGAACTAACGCAGAGAAAGTGATTCTGAAACAAGTACTTAGTGTTTATAATGCTCTACTGCGTAATAGAGAGGGAGAATAATACACTACTTTTGCTTTTGCTAGTTTAAACAATCAATCAATCAATCAATCAATCAATCAATCAATGTTTATTTATATAGCCCAATATCACAAATGTTACATTTGTCTCAGTGGTCTTCACAGTGTGTACAGAATATCAGTATGACAATACGACACCCTCTGTCCTTAGACCCTCACATCGCACAAGGAAAAACTTCCAAAGAAAACCCAGTTTAAAGGGAAAAATGGGAGAAACCTCAGGGAGAGCAACAGAGGAGGGATCCCTCTCCCAGGACGGACAGACGTGCAATAGATGCCGTGTGTAAATTGAAAAGATAATACATTTGCAACATAGGTAGTCCAAATGTTTGGAAATGCATGTGTGTATAATAGGAAGATGAATCCACGAGGATATCCATCCAGGACCTATGATCCAGGACCACAGCCACGACTCAAGATCCAGCGCTCGCGATCCAGGACACAGGACCGCAGGATCATCCATGACTCCGGATCCCAGCGTATATAGACACCAAAAAGAAAGACATTTGGGGAAGCTGGGTTAATCGGAACATGAGTGTACACGGGTATAGACAGAGAGAAGGAAGAAGTAAGATGTCCCCCGACAAACTAAGCCTATATCAGCAAAACTAGGGGCTGAATCTAATCAGCCCTAACTATAAGCTTTATCAAAAAGGAAGGTCTTAAGCGCACTCTTAAAAACGGATAGGGTGTCTGCCGCCCGAACACAAACTGGAAGCTGATTCCACAAATGTGGAGCTTGATAAGAAAAGGCTCTGGCTCCCATTGTACTTTTAAAGATTCTAGGAACAACCAACAACCCTGCATTCTTGGAACGCAATGCCCTAGTAGGACAGTAGGGTATAATGAGTTCTTTAAGGTAAGATGGCGCCTGCCCATTAAGGGCTTTGTAGGCGAGAAGAAGAATTTTAAATTCTATCCTGTGTTCTATAGGGAGCCAGTGTAAGGCAGCCAGAATAGGAGTAATGTGGTCCCTTTTCCTAACTCTGGTTAGTACACGAGCCGCAGCATTTTGAATCAGCTGAAGCGACTTGATTGACTTCTTAGTACTCCCTGATAATAGAGAGTTACAATAATCCAGCCTAGAAGTAACAAATGCATGGACTAGTTTCTCTGCATCGTTTTGAGGCAAGATATGCCTGATTTTTGCAATGTTACGTAGATGGAAGTAGGCGGTCCTTGAAATTGATTTTATGTGGGCGTTAAAGGATAAATCCTGATCAAATATAACACCAAGATTCCTTACAGTCTCACTGGAGGCCAAATTAATGCCATCCATAGTTAGTATGTCTTTAGATAATTTGTTTCGTAGATTCTTCGGGCCAAGTACAATAACTTCAGTTTTGGTCGTGTTTAACATCAAAAAGTTTAAGGTCATCCACGTTTTTAAGTCCTTAAGGCAGTCTTGAATTTTATTTAGATGATTAATTTCATCAGGCTTGATTGATAAATATAGTTGAGTATCATCCGCATAACAATGAAAGTTTACAGAATGATTCCTTATAATATTGCCTAACGGAAGCATATATAATGTGAACAAAATAGGTCCGAGCACAACAGATCACATTCACAAGAATATATCATCAGTGTTAATGTGCTAGTGCATCTTCAAAGGGCCACACATGAACGTCTTACTCTTGGTTATTTCCATAAGCCATCCGTTTGTTTTTCATGATAGTTTTATCTTCAGTGTGCCATGACAGTTAACATGCAGAGACACTTTCTCATATTTATGACTTTCATAATATAGCATTATCTAAACCTTCACAAACTAATGAGCTAATCAAAATGTTTGACATGACAGTTAACATGCAGAGACTTGAACAAGTTATTTTAACAATCAGATGAAAAACAGCTTTGGTTAATATTTTTGTCACAGTTGCAGACAGTCTTTTAATAACAATCTCCACTTGTTACCATGCATGCACTTTTAACGTTATTTATTTTAGGTATTTTGTTGCATCTATGACTACTATTTTTAATAATCTGACTTTTATCCTCAATTAATTGATCAAATGTTTGTTTTATGAAATGTTTGTTTATATGAAATGTCGCAATTTTCCAGAACCAAAAGGCTATTTCATCAAATGTCTTTTTTTGTCAGACTCTGACTACAGTCCAAAACCAAAATATATTCACTTCATTCCCATCAAAAATAAAAACAAACCACAAATATTCACATCTGAGAGTATAGAACCCGTACATGTTTGCTTTACATAAACTTTAAATAGTTTATGTAAAGCATAAAGTAAAATACTTTAAAAGAGGCTGAATGATGTAATTAAAACCAACATTCACCAACTTTCATTCTGTTAGGGAATGGATAGAAACCAGTGGTAAATACTTTACTACTATACTTTACAAATATTTTACTCAATTTTAGAACAACATGCATAAATCTTCGCTGCAAAGCTGTATGTTTAATTGTGTAGTGGAATTATTTATGGGAAGAAGTCATAAAAATAAGGCCTTTTCTAGGGATGTCCCGATCACCTTTTTTTGCTCCCGATCCGATTCCGATCATTTGATTTTGACAATCTGCCGATATCGATTTTTCCCGATCCGATCTTTATGCAATGCATTAAGAGAAAAAAAAGGTAACAGATAACGGCTGGTCATCCAACGCGATTAATTCAGCTATCTTGGCTGTTATTGTTTGGCCTTTTCTCTGTTCTGGGGCAGTTTCTCTTTCTTTTTAAAAGTCTCTGAAAGTGTCGGTTGTTTCAGTGCCGTTACCTGAGTGGCCGATGTGTACTCATCGTGTTGTTGTTGGTGTTTGTTTCTCAGGTAGCGTATTAGATTGGTCGTGTTGAACGTAGCTCTGTTCTTTCCACCACGCGGAACCTCTGCCTTGCAAACATTGCATCTGGCTGTTACACTGCCTTCGCTTTCAATTTTATAATACTTCCAAACTGCTGACATTTTCTCTGTCCCGACTCCCGAGTCACCAGCTGAACGTAGCCTCTCGTTAGCTTACTGCTACTATTAGACACTGCACACACTCTGTTGCCAGATTTCAGAGAAATAAGCAACCCGGTCTATGAAAACAAGCCCAAAGAAAGCAACACATACATGATGTTGTGTAATTTTAAACCAAAACTAAGTCCTCAGGATGACTTTAAGACGTGAACATGGTCATTTTGTTTTGTAACATTAAATTAAATTATATATAAAAAAAAAATCCCGATCCCCGATTTTTTTCTCCCGATCCCCGATCTTTTAAAAATCACGTGATCGGCTCCGATCTCCGATCACGTGATCGGATCGGGACATCTCTAGCCTTTTCCTTTTTTTAATACCACACATATTTTTGGCGTTTTTGAGGCAAACACTGTAGCTCAAGTGGAGTTTGTGTCAGCTCCAAAAGATAACGTACACAATGTCAAGAGACATTTTGTGAAAAAAAAACAAAAGCTGACTTTTTGACTCTGTTATCATCATCATCATCACACCCTGACTCCCAGCTGTATCCCCTGTTGTGTTTTCATTTTCTATTAAAGATTCATTGTTGCAGGCCGTATCATCTTCCTCTGTCTGACATACATATTTCTGACTGATGACCTTGTTTACAGCTCACAGTGAAGAATGGGAGCTTTAGGCTCATGTTTGTGTGCGTGTTCTCTTTCAGGAAAGCAAATGAAGGCCTCCTCACTCTCAGCCAGGAGGAAACCATGCCCATCTCCATACGGCAGCTGGCCTATGGTACAGTTAGTCTGCACATCACCTGCTAATACAACTCTTATTCTTTACTTTTATGTCTAAAGAATAATGATATCTCAAACTCTGTTGCTTCTTTTAGCCATTCTTTTTAAATCAGGTGTATATGATACATCAAAAATGCTCATATCGTCCATTTCTGTGGAATAAACCACTCCTCTTGTCGTCCTGGTTACCTCAGTGTCCGGCCTGGGCTTCGGCTTCATGAGCGGAGCGTTCTCCGTGGTGAACATCCTGGCAGACTCTGTGGGGCCGGGGACTATCGGGATCCACGGAGACTCTCAGCACTACTTCCTGTCCTCAGGTACCAAAGCTCACAAACACCTTTAGCTGTTGGATCGTTCCAGATGGAATCGCTACAATGTGTACTTTGATGTTTAAATGCATTTGTGTTAGCCTTTTACAGTCAATAAATAGTTGTGGCTCTCTCTACTCTTACATGTTCTAGCTGATGCAGACAAACCAATTAAGAAACATATTGTGTATTTGATGAAGAAATGTAACCCTTATTCAGCCTTCATGACCCTGGCCATCATCCTGCTGCACATGTTCTGGGGCGTGGTCTTCTTCGATGCCTGTGAGAAGCAGCGCTGGTGGGCGGTGGCCGCCGTCGTCATCAGCCACCTCCTGGTGTCCTGCCTGGTGAGTGTTGCTGGGGGTCTGAGCATGATGAGGGCTGGTGGGAGGAACTGTTGTTCAAGACCGGAGCAATACAACTGATTTCAATAGACTTCACTCTCATGTGCAACACAAGTCCAAGAAGTGTGTTCATATGAAATCTCTACATTCGTTTCCGAAAGCGCTGCATTTAAATGTAGAATTATGCGGCGCGTAGTAATCAGCAGCGAACCGCTTCAACGCGTGTATTTCGGTTTATGCGCAGCCCCCCGACCCCCCTAGAGGATGTGACGTCTACCCCCCAATTAAAACATGTTCATACAATACTGAATCCATTTGAAGCCATTTTGACGTATATGACCTATGTCAATAAGTTTCTGTTTTTGTAGTGTACTTGTCTTTTGTAGAGATTTTTCATTTATTCTTCATATATAAAATCTCGCCTGGGCAGCAAATTGGCTAGAACCGGCCCTGGTACTAAGCCTCAAGAGCCTTTCTTGTGCTGGCAGACACATGGAAAAACAAATTGGCGGGGCGCACTTCGCACGCGCACACACAAAAACGGGCTCCGCGCTCACATTATGCTGGGCCCACATGCCTTAGCACCGCTGCTATGATTCTATCCTAGGGGAAACACTGTAATGTATGGAACCCAATTTGTGTTCTTTGAAATTGAAAAGGATATCGCATTGTGTTTGTTACTTTCGTTGCAGTTGTATATGTCTTAAGTGTAATTTGGCTTGGCTTCCTATTTTCTATGGACATGTTTTATTTTGAAGGAGAGTTGGCACAGTTGCTTTGGAAACAACGTGACGGAGATTAACGGAGAAAAGTAATATCTACATATAAAGACGGAGAAAGTAAACTATAACGTTTATGGTTAAGTGTTAGCACCCCCCGAAGAGGCACAAGCTCTTACATTATATTGGAGATTTCATTCAATTCAATTTGAAAAAAAAAAATGGGGAAAAAACAAACAAAACAAATATCCGAATAACGAAATTGAAACCCGAATAGTACTCCAACGAACGAATATTCGGATATTCGGGTTCAGCCCTATATCAAGGTACACATGAGGGTATTCACAGATCATGGAAATTCCCCATGATGAATTATTAAGCACGGAGCGCTAGGACCCAACGGCGTCCTAGCACGAAGTGCAAGGAACCTATTTAATGTTGCTTTTATTGCGTAATGAATATTATTCTCCCACCATCGGAGAATAATATTCATTATATCCGCTTATTACCTTTTTTGACATTATTACTTGGTATAGTGGCCATTTTCTCATATGTATGACTTTCATCATATAGCGTTATCTAAACCTTCACAAACTAATGAGCTAGTCAAAATGTTTCATAGCAAAACTGTTTTCATTGTACTATCATGTTGACCCGTGTTTCCCGTCTTCTCCCGCAGACCTTCCAGAACCCGGAGTACGTGGCCAGCCTGGTCCCCACCTACGTCATCCTGTTCGTGATGGGCATTTGGGCGTTTTACTCCGCCGGAGGCTCCCTAAGGAACCTCAAACTCTGCCTCACCTGCAAAGACAAGGACTTCCTGCTCGCCAACCACCGGCCCAGATAACGCAGCACACAGGGCGCTGTGCAGGACTCTTTACCCAAAGATGACCGAGTTCACACACACACGCTACAGTTGAATTTTCTACTGCAACACTCCCCACACACACACACACACACACACACACACACACACACACACACACACACACACACACACACACACACACACACACACACACACACACACACACACACACACACACACACACACACACACACACACACACAGCGAGGAAGCAGAGTTAATCTGCTGTTTCACTAAGAGGTATTTCATCTTGAATCTAAACACATAAAAGAAGAATCAGAGAAGGGTCCTTGAATGAAAGGAACCAACTATTTGGATTCATGTCCACCTCAGTTTGTTGGTATAATACAAAATGTCTTAAATCTAGCTGATGGTGTCCCCTGTTTGTTGCCTGATGCTTCGAAACGAGCTGACAAAAGGTGTTTTAGATAGAAACGTTTCACATTCTGTAAATATTCCAATGTTTTCAACGATCTTCTTTTCAAATGTGTCAAAAGGTGAATTTCTCATTTCTGATCAGAACTCTTTGTGTAAATATTTATGCATTTTTAATTCCCTGCTGTGTAGATAGTACAAATCTTTTTTTCAAGATGTGATATCTTTTAGTCTGTGTAAGAACTTGCCTTTGATTTGAAATGAACACAGATTGACAGAAGCTGAGAGGACATGTGGTTGTTTGCAGTTATCTAGAGACCATGAATTTATAACTTCTGTCGGGCAATTAAATGGAATCACCATGACTTCCTTTAGTTGATTCTTTTATTCCACGCTTGAGTATTTATGTCTCAAAGATAATGGTTACTAATTAGAAGGGTGAATGCATAAACATTGCATTTCATCTAATTTGCACGCTTTTGGCCGATTGTACTTCTCATGGTATTCTGAATCGCTCTAACATATCACAATTCAGTCCCACAGGAATTAAAACATTTTAATTGATACACTTTGCGGCTTCCAGTGTAATCCTATGAAAAATAGTTGCATCCTGTTCTTGAGAGAATACAAATGTGTAATATCGCCAAGTGAGTCCTTATCAAAAGGCAACTGGATTCAAATGAAGAGACTCAGCTTCCGTGTAGATAAACGGATGGTTCATGTACTTTATTGCTCACTCCTGTGTGTACACAAATCCACTATTATAAAAACACAAATAGGATTAAGAACAGGTGGACATTTGGCCTCCATGATTTTTGAATGTTGAATTTCTTTGTCGCCTTTTCTATTTGTGAGTGCAGGAGTTATCATGAATACTCCAAAATCAACAAATGTTTCCCATTTGCACCTGCTTTTGTGTTGGTGTTGATCTGCTTGTACAGTTTGTATAGATGACATTCCCCCATGTTTCTTTCTACCAGTGAACTAGTTTAAGGTGATGCTTAGCACATGTTTTGTTACTTTATTCCAAACATAATCAAATAACGCTGGTAGGTAGAGAAGACTTAGTCGATGCAGTTCACCTACAGAGTCATTAGTGCAGACCATAATAGAATCCTGCAATAAAATCTCCCTTCATAAAGATTATATTTTTTGGTTTATTTATTTCAAAAAGATGTTTATTCTGGTCATTTTGGAGGGCTTAGTTTGTGGTACTGTTGAACTCCGTTATGTAGTCAACCTTTATAAACAAGGTGGACACAATGAAACCCCCGTCAATATGAGGCAATGCTTTCAACAGCATGCAGACAGTTATGTTTCCCTCGGAAGGATTCATAATAACTTTGATATTCTCTTTACATAGCATCACCATGAAAGCAACATTTTAAAAGGGCCCTATTCTGCTCCTTTTTAGGTTCATCTTTGTATTTTGTGCCTTTTCTGTGACGTTGACTTGTCAAAAAGGTCTTTATTTTTCTCAGGCAAGGCAAGTTTATTTATATAGCACCTTTCAACACAAGGCAATTCAAAGTGCTTTACAACAATGAAAAACATTGAGAAAATGGCATTTAAAATACGTCATTAAAAAACAAAGATAATAAAATAAACAAAAGAAAAAGTACATGGATAAAAGTTACAGTGCAGTCTAAGATGTGAATAGTTCAATTAAAAGCAGCGACAAAAAGAAAAGTCTTCAGCCTGGATTTAAAAGTAGTCAGAGTTGCAGCGGACCTGCAGGTTTCTGGGAGTTTGTTCCAGATATTTGGAGCATAATAACTGAACGCTGCTTCTCCATGTTTAGTTCTGACTCTGGGGACAGAAAGCTTACCAGTCCCTGAAGACCTGAGAGATCTGGATGGTTCATAATTTAGCAGGAGGTCAGAAATGTAATTTGGGCCTAAACCATTCAGTGCTTTATAAACCAGCAGCAGTATTTTGAAATCTATTCTTTGACACACAGGAAGCCAGTGTAAAGACTTCAGAACAGGAGTGATGTGATCCACTTTCTTAGTGTTAGTGAGGACTCGAGCAGCGGCGTTCTGAATCAGCTGCCGCTTCCTAATATATTTGTTAGTGAGACCTGTGAAGACACCATTACAGTAGTCGAGTCGACTGAAGATAAAAGCATGGACAAGTTTTTCCAAATCCTGCTGTGACATTAGTCTTTTAATCCTAGATATGTTCTACTTTAAAAACATCATGACAATAGACTCTTTACATCTTCAATAGGTATAGGTCTGTGACTGTATGCCACAAACAGGCTAGAGAAGTAAAACAGTATTGAGATAAAATAATACCACATTTACTTTACAAGTCCTCCGACAAATGCTCATTTAATGCAGAAAAATATAAAATACAGAAAACAGTCATTTCATGTCACCTCTTAATGAGCCGTCTGCGGGACACAAAGCAGGCGCCAGGTTTCCAGTACTGTATGAGTGAGTGAGTGTGTGATGTCGCGAAAGCATTATGCTTTCGGATGATGCTTCATTTCTCACGTCCAAAAAGACAATCACACAAACTAATCAGAAATCACTCACTTTAAAACAAAATTAAATCTTCTTGAAATGTCTCATTAATGAGTGCAGGGACACCCCCCCCCCCCCCCCCTCTCCTAGTCTTGTTTCCATTTATGAAAGCAGATACCTCCTGGCTAGGCGACACAAAGCCTGTTGGGCTCTCTTGAGGGCTTCAGTCAGTCAAAGGCCTTTTTCACCCAGACAGCAGACAGACAGGGCAGGAAGTGTTTCTTTTGCAACAAAAAAATCCCCCAAAACTTTCTCATGCTTATGAGTCCATGCAGCTGTTGACATGGGGTCAACTCTGTGATATTAAAAGTTCATGTTCCATGTCAGGTTTCAGGAGGTGATGCCTTCAGGTTCACGTGTTTATCACTGATCAAATTACCTGACTGCCTGTGTATGATTTTTCAATATTTTGGTTTTCAGGTGGCTGGAGAGAAAATGCCATGTTGATGTTGAAATCTGTACAATTTAATGTATTTTTTTTCAGTGCAGTAATTTCAGTTTATTGCACCACACTTTAATCATTCATCTCACTTGGAAATCTACCGTCATGTAGAAAATAGCCTATGCTATACCTTTACATTTTACTTCATATACATGTGCAATACTATGCCAAGTAAGTGAAGTGGACACGGTGCAAGTAATGCAACAAATCAAGCAGGGATAATGTAAAATTGTAGAGAAGATATTATCAGTTAATTGGAAGTTGTTGAAAGTGTGTTAGTGTTTGTATTATCCTAAAGAGCTTGAGTTTTTTTCATTAGATTATGTTTAATTTGGCATGGCCATTTGAATCCCCACCGGTTCTGTGATGTTTCCCTCACAGTGGACCACAGAGTGGCACTGTTCCCTGTAAATACTGCACAGTTACATTTAAACCTGTGCTGAATTATTTGTAACATTAGGTTTGATTTGATGACAGCACACGTAGATAACAGCCGTCTCATTGGGTTTGGAGGTCTGTAAGTTATATATGAATTCTATGTAATTGAATTGTTAAATATCTTACCAGTGGTTGTAGTTTTCGAATACTTTCATGCATCAGTTAATTAGTAGCCGACATCTCTGCTTGCAGTTGCGGCCCCGCCCACGCGCGCGCGCCCACCTTCGCATAATTTATGCTAATGAGCAGGTGCAGCGGTTCTTGAGGCGCGCGGCGGGTCGCTCGCGGATGATCCCGATGGAGCAGCGCAGGGAGCAGCGGGAGTCCAGCCGGAGGGTTTTCACCAGGTGATGCTGTCCAAACCCGACTGACTGCGGATCCGCGAAACACGAATGGATCCCTATTTAAGACCGAGCTGGAAAAGGCTTCTTCACTTATTATCTTTGTATTATATTCTAATTTATCAAGGTGAGTCACATCCTTACACGGGACTATATTCTGCTGGTTATTCTGCACATATAGTGAAGTGTGTTTTTCTCAGAGAAAGTACAATAATCAGTCCTAGATGTCCATTACATTTTTTGAAGGACTTAGAAAATTAGGACTAACAAGTCAAAATTGTTCTCTTTTCTAGATCTGATTCTATTTTTTTCATTTTATTAATGTAATATTGACAGTTATATTTATTTTACTTTTTACATTTTTCACATTTGTATTTATTTTTGACTTTTTCTTTATTTCCCATGATTTCAGCGCATCTGTCCTTCGGTGTTGAGAGAGTGAACGTTTCTAACGGAAATGAATTTAATAAGTGAGTTATTTATATATATATATTTCAATAGCATTGTGTTGTTTTTATAATTTTTCATCATCATTTAAATTCTTCTAGGTTATTTGCATTAATACCTATATACAGTAAATAGTATTTTTGTATATAAAATGTACAGTATTCAGTTTTTTGGTATTATACTAATACATTTAAGATAATGATATCAAAAATATGTTATAGTTTGATCTAGGGCTAAAACAGTTGGTTTATGAATCAATTAGTGTAGTAACATAATATCAATAAGCATTTACTTTGATAATCAATTAGTCATAAAAGTTATTTATTATACCAAACTGAAAAGAAAACATCTTCTCTTTTGCTTATCAAAATTACATTTTGCTGTCTTTTTTGGGTTAGCTTTAGGGTTAGGGAATTTTTAATACTTTTGTATTGTTGGTTGCACAAAACATTTGAACTAAAATGTGAAATCTTGTTAGCATTTTCACTATTTTTGACATGTTAAAGATCAACTAATTAATCAATGTATTGATAACAGCAATAAGAAGATTAAATGTAGCAGCCCTAATTGTGTTTTAGGTGGCCCTTTGTCACTGCTATCATGGAGCAGGCATTGTTTGCTTGATTGATGGGTAGTTTGGTTTTTTTTGTTGTTTTTTTTGGTGGTTTGGTTGGTTCCTGGTTGGTGGATTTGTGGTGTCCGGGGGAAAGCTGCAACAGGAACAAACCTCTCCTTGTTCTCTCTGTCCCAGCAGCGGGAGCAGCGGGATAAAGCAGCAGAAATGGGACACCACTTCCCAGGGAGGGCAGGTAGGCAGCCGCATTGATCATTGATGCTGATGGTGCTGCTTCAAGCAGCAAGCACACAGCCGCAGATCACCAAAAAAATCTGCAAAGCTCACACCAAAACACAGAGCTGGATAAAAGAAAACTACCGTCACCTGAAGGGTTTTCTTCTAATAATGTATATACTGTGTGCCTACAAATTCAATCAAAGATTTAGATTGGGTGGATACAAATATATAAATTAAATATACATTAAGATGTACATACATAATACAATGATAATACTATACAGTATATATATATATATATATATATATATATATATACTGTATATAGTATTATCATTGTATATATATATATATATATGGATTATAGATGCAAATTATTATGCATGTTTTCAGAAATATTATAATAAGTTTAGATAAAAGTGGCAGCCATTATTCTTAAGACAGTTTTACTTTAATTCCCAAATGTCAAATTCAAGACATTTGAATATTTTTGTTTGCTTTTAGTGTGGGGTATTTTAAATGTATGCTTTTGTTTTCATTGAAAAGTTAACACGGATCGAGTCCGAGACGAAATGCACGTTTGGTATCTTAAATGTATTTCAGCAAAGAAAAAGTAAAAATCACGCATGGGATCAGAATGAGACTATACATAGATGACATGTATAGATATTAACTCAAAATGCACATTGTCTCCAACTAATGTGCAATTCAGCATGTAGGTAAAATTGCTCAACAGGGACATTTGTTCCTCAGAAACCGACATGTCAGGTAGTCCCAGCAGGGATATACAGTAGCCGGTCTGTTGTCTCACCCTTCCGCTATCAGACCCTCGATCAGCCTGAATGTGGTCGCTCCTTTTGTCCGGATTCCCTTTGGCTTAGAGAGGCGTGAGAATCCGGTCCAAACTATAGAAGTTAGTAAAGTAACAAAGCAATTAGTAGCAAAGTTCGTAGGCCATAGGTATGGAGAGCGGATCTGTCTTGTGTAAGATCTCTGTCACGTGGCTCAACACTGCTATATCTGTGTTCACGTTTGACCTACTCAGTATCGATATCGCTGATAGTAATCAGTGATTAATGATTCATAGTCACCCAGCCCTCATACAACCCCTACCCCTAACCTTTGCCATCTGCTTTGTTTGGGCTCTTTGGGGTGAAAGTCATCGTTTGAGAGCTCAGGTATCTAGGGTGGCTCAAAACTTAGAAACAACTTCTAACTGATCAGTTCGTGAATGCAAATGTTTTAAAAGGTTTTCAAACCAAAGTTGCGGTCATTGTTTATTTTTGTTCAAAATCTAATTGTAATAATCTGACAATTTTCAGTGCCAAAAAATACAGATATTTAGCTTTTTTTTGTTTTGATCTGCTTGATTTCATATTAAATGTATGGAATGAATTGAAAGAATCAGATTGCGTTGCATGGATTATGTTTTGGTTTGCTCAAATCAGATTCTTGCTCTCTTTGCCAAACAATGCCAAGGTCCAATATGAAAATCATCAGATTCAATATAGTTTGTTGGAAAAGGCTCTGTTAGGAAAAGATACATGTATTGAATGACTGAATGCCTGCAAATAATGCAAGAAATACCTGTTTATACAATTTGTCTCCTTGAAGGACCTCCAGACAGAAGCTGCTGCATTAGAAAGCAACACGTCTGGTTCCAGTCATTCACTGGTCAGCCAGACCACTGCTTCCAACCTGACATCCAACATGACATCCAACATGACGTCCAACCTGACGTCCTCCAGCATGGAGAGCACACCAACCTCCTCTAGAACCCTCAGTTCAGATCAAGCATCTTCAACGACAGCTCCATCTAGTCAAACACCATCTAGAACAGTATCACCCAGCCAATCCCCAGGCAGCATAGCTAAAACCAGCCGATCACCAATCACCATAACATCAGCCAAACAATCACCAGGCAGCCCATCAGAAGCCAGCCAATCAACAACCCCCAAAACATCAGCCAGCCAATCACCAGGCAGCAAAACAGAAACAAGCCAATCATCAACCACCAGATCATCAACAAGCCAATCATCAGGCATTAGAACAAAAGCTAACCTATCGCAAAGCTCCAAAACATCAACCAGTCAACCACCAAGCAGCACAACACAAGACAGCCAATCACCAACCACCAAAACATCTGCAAGCCAATCCCACAGCAGCACAACACAAGGCAGCCAATCAACAACAAGCAGAACATCAGCCAGACAATCACCAGGCAGCACAACACCAGGCAGCCAATCACCAACCCAAAAAGTACCATCCAGCCAATCACAAACAATCACAAGAAAATCATTAGGGACTACAACAATAGCCAGTCAAACACCAACTAAAATATCACCAGCCAGCCAATCACCAACAAAGAAGGCCCCATCTAGCCAGTCTTCAACTAGTACAGCCAAATCCAGGCAATCACCAACTGTCATATTGCCAGCCAGTCAATCAACAATCAGCAATGCCCTTGCCAAAAACGTAGATGACCACTCAGCAGGCAGTACTACAAAACCTAGCCAATTTTCATCCAGTCAGACAACATTAAGCCAATCATCAACCAGTGCAAAAACATCAAACCAATCATCACTCGACTCAACATATTCTAATCAATCACCAAGCACTTTAATAGCAGCTAATACAACCTCAAACAGCTCAAACAAATCACACTCCATATCGTCAAGCTTGACATCACATAGCCAATCACTGTTCAATTCATCAACATCTGACCAGTCCTTGTTCAACCCATCGCCATCAAACCAATCATCATCTGGTTTACCAGGAAACACATTCAGCAGAGATGGGCCTCAACTTAATATCTCCCTGTTAGCCAGGCAGGGGAAGGAAGCCCTGAGGTCATCGTTTCGTCGGATTGAAGGTATGTTTATAAAGGGGGATATGAAAAATTCATACTTAAAGCCATCAAGTTGTATTATTTGTTATAGTTTTAAGATGGCACAAGAAACAAATGTGAAAAGGGAAGGTTTTTATGTGATTTACAGCACTCAAAGAAATGAAGGCATAGCGGACTGAAAATAAAATAAACATAAAACATGAATAACACAGCTGTAAAATACATGAATAAAAGTTAAGTTTGAAGGACTTAAGTATTGAACTAAACAGTAATGGTGAATAAGTCTGACAACCCTCAGCATTGCAGGCTGGACAGATGTTCTGCCCAAAGTGTCCAATGTTTTTTAAACCCCCTGAAGCCATTTTAGAAGCTCAAAAAACAAGTGTGTCCTCTGTTTAACTTTCCCCTTACAGAATGAACAAAAGGAAAATAGCTTTTATCTAATTAATCCCCCCCCTCATAACCCTCTGTATGTTACCTGGGCTTGTGGGGGACGTGGCTGGCTGAACAGACATGCTGTAAGCCCACCGAGCAGATGGTGCTACTGCAGGATGTGGAGCAATCGTTTGGTGGTGCGTTCAGTGACTGGGACATTTGCTGGGGCCCCATCACTCCGTGTGAGTGCTGACAGATGGGGACTTCCTTTAAGTCGTTACCTGCAGTTACTCAAAGTTAGCTGTCTGTTGCAGTGGTTGACATCAATTGTTATGTACAGTAACAACGTAACAGTCATTTATAATCTTATTTTTTCTTTCTTAGTTTTTAGCCTGAGAAGTTTTAAATGGTTAGGAACAAGAAATCCTGCACTGTCAGTCTTTGCTACTCTCTTTATACACTTATAATTTCAATGAAATTGTGGAAATAAGTTTAAGTAAAACAGCCTGAAAACACACACACACACACACACACACACACACACACACACACACACACACACACACACACACACACACACACACACACACACACACACACACACACACACACACACACACACACACACACACACACACACACACACACACACACACACACACACACACACACACACACACACACACACACACACACACACACACACACACACACACACACACACACACACACACACATATTTATAGCAGTATAATTGTTTGTTTGTGTGTCTTCTCTCAGCAGAGCCGTGTGTGTTTCCCTGTCTAAACGGCGGACAGTGCGCTCAGTCGGAATCATGTGACTGCAGCCTGTATCAGGCCACTGGAAACAGATGTCAGACAGGTAAACCACACACCTAATATTCTTCTTTTTAGAAAGTAAAAGTCAATTTTAAAGTTTCTCAGGGGAATAACAATCATCAGTCATTACACAATTATATATACTTTAGAATTGTGGAGTTATATTTACATTGTTACATTTAGCTTCGGTTCAGTTTTTTTTTTTTAGGGCTTATTATGAGGCCAGTTTTTCAAGGTTTGTTTCTTCATTTAAACTTTAAAATATAAATAACAACATTTTAGGTTTCACCCAACAAAGCAATAACACATCTTATTTCAAGCCAAAAACTACCAGTTTGGTTGAGAAGTTTGTCATACTTTAAGACAACAGTGACACAAAAGGCATAATAAATACATATTTGTATATTTACATTTAGAGTTTTCAAGTCTCTATAACCCCTGTGCCTCTCAGAAACAAAATAATAATAATAATACATTTTATCTGGAGGCTTAACCTTCTCCTTACAAACAATAAAATAACCTAAAAAGGGTAAAAACAGTAGAACCAGACAAAAACACAAAGAGGTTAAACATAAAAGAGGCAAACAATGAAGCATAGAGAATGATACAGTATGTCATGAAGAATATGAAACTCAAGAAGAACTACTTTTCTGCGTGAAATTGATTTTGTATGAAGTAATTGACCATCTTTCTTTAGACTGAACTTCAGCGATGGCAAATCCTTTCATACTCTTTCCTTTTTTAACAGTTCCAAATCCTGGCTTTGAGAGGGAGATGACGTGTCGGACGTGGGGTCAGTACAACTTCGAGACCTTTGACGGCCTCTACTACTACTTCCCCGGTCGCTGCACGTACACCCTGCTGAAGGACTGTGAGGAAACCACTCAGGCCAGCATCGTCGTCCAGGTCAGTTCAAACTCAAATAAATCCTCAGAATAGAAGCTGCCCGGACTGCTTTGGTTTGACGCCTTCTTTCAGTTGAGGAAAGTTTGTGCTCGAGGCATATGGCTCTAAAACACTCTCCTCTCTGACTTCTGCAGGGTTCATTCTCAGCCTGAGGGAAAGATTTGCTCTGAAGATTAGCGAAAGCTATCTGGTTATTAGATTCAATTACCATTAAATACTGCAATTACCCACCATGCCTTGAAAGCATCTGCAACAGACCCGGACTTTGTTCCTCTGAAAAGGCTGCAGATACTGTATCTGTGTATTGGAAACCAATCCAAACAGGGAACATGAAAAGATATGCATTATGAATATTGATCTTCCATTAATTCTGGTGTTAATGATAAGGAGCACCTCATAAACAAAAGAAAGTAAAAAGTTGCGATTCTCCAAATCTGCCAGGCAGACAGTGTTAAAAGGAGTTGAGATGACATTTTCCTTTGTAGTAACCAGAGCCACACTTTACTGGGGAATGTGTGCTACTTAAGTTCAAGTTTCAGCGTTTAGACCGGTCATTCAGGGAGAGCTGGGGCATGATCAAAATAACAACTCTCTCAACGTCACTTTATCTGTCAAAAAAGAAAACATATTTTTAAATCAAAGAAGTAGAGAAAAAGCAGGCTAAGTAGAGACTTTTAAAGTAGACGTTTGCTGTCAACAAAAATATCTCGTAATGATCAAAATCAACAGTGTGTAATTATGTCCCTTAATAATTTGGCTCTCAGCCCCCCTTGGTTCCTACTGAAGAAAATCGTCATAATTAATTACAAATACAGAGTTTATTGTTTTACTAAAACAGCTGCTCACTGTATTGTTTAGCAAGCATTACTAAAACAGGATGACATATTTTGAGGACTATTTTCAGCAGCGGACTAATCCAGATTTGGATAAGGACAGGTTGTTAGTAAGTGTTTGTGAGCCTCTTAATAAACAAGGGTGGATCCGATGAGTTACCTGACAGATCAAAAAAATGAAATGGACATGTTTTCTTACAGCAACCTGCTGTCAAATCCCTGATGTCTGAGAGTACTTGAATTGAGCGACACGAAAGAACATCCTTGTGATATATCATAACTTGTTTATATCACATACTATGATGGATGTTACGCTCTCTTTACCACAAATGAAGCCTTTGCTATTTCATTTTCCTGTTGTACTAAAAATGATTCTGCCTGGATTTTAGGAAACTGATACAAAAATATCACTGCTGTTAAATCAGAATTTGGAAATGAATGGAGGGAAAACCTCCGTATTATCTCTTAAAAGGAGGTCAATATTATTGTCATATAATTTCCATGTTGCATCTTGCTGTTCGCAGGTCCACAATGACCCGGGCTGCAGCTCTGCCCCCTACACCTGCCAACGCTCTGTCAGCCTCTTCCTCCCGTGGGAGGGTGAGGTTCGGCTGCACGCCACCAACGTGACCTACAAGGGCCAAAGGTCAGCAGTGTAGCACAAGACACAACTTAACACCTTGATATCCAAAATATATTTATTATTTCTACTGAAGTATTTCCTTTATTATATTACATTTTTAGTTTGTATAAGGCTATCCCTCTCTCACACAAATGGAATATGATTTAAAAGTGTATTTCTATATTTCATTCAGGATTAATGCTGCATATCAGTCAGTGTTAGCTCCCTATAGAAGTGAAGGTGGCACCAGGGTGTATTTACGCTCTCTGTCTTCAGTTTGCAGCTGCCTCACCACATCCACGACCTGCAGCTGGAGCAGATCTCACAGTACGTTCTGGTGACGCAGCAGCACGGCTTCACGCTGGCCTGGGAGGGTCGCAGCGGCTCCGTCTACATCAAACTCAGCCCAGAGTTTGTGGGCCGAACCTGCGGCCTGTGTGGGAACTTCAACGCAGACATCCAGGACGACCTGAAGACGAGTTATGGTATGATCATTTTCAGTCTAGATATGAAACAGTACGTGTAAATGCTAAAATATTTTTTCTGCAAGATATAGTGACAGTAAAAGTAAAGAAAACTCAAATGTGCACAGTTCTGGAGTTTCTTCCTACTACTCTCAATGGGTATTAATTAAACGTATAGTTAGAACCAGCTTCACATTGATATCTAATCATTCAAATGCAGAAAGAGTCATTGGTAGTAAAATCTGACCATGAAGCGTGAGAGCACCACTGCTTGTTTTAAGTTCTCCTGTCACCTGCATCTACCTACATTTGGGTGGATCCGATTATTACCAGTAAGCACTTAACCACATGTATCCTGGTGTACACACATCTAGACTGATTGCAATCTGATCAATCCAACCGCCTGAAGATGTGTTCAGGGACCCAGTGAATGCAACACATACAGTCCCAGTGACAGAAATTAACATCAGGAAAGTAAACTTAAAACATGAATCATGCTTTGAAACACGTTTTTAAATGTATTTCTGTCATTCCCAGGCGTGCTGACTCATGACATTGAGCTGTTTGGAAACAGCTGGGTGGAGACGGAGCCCCACGAGGCTCGATGTCCCATGGTGCCCTCTGGCTTCTCTTCACCCTGTGATTCAGTGGAAGCTCATGTCCTGCTGGTATGATGCTTCCATGCTACAATGACACGTTTATGCATATATTTTTCGAGTGAAAAACTGAACGTGTTTTGTGCCTGCAGAAAGTGGAAGAGGTGTGTGCAATGCTGCTGGATCCTCCATTTCAGAGCTGCCACGACTTTGTCAGCCCTCTGTCCTACATGGCCAGCTGCTCCAACAACCTCTGCATGTGAGAACACCAGATTCCTGTTGAGATACCATTTAATTTGTCCCATGGTGGCCTAATGATCAAATGTCAGGATAGCACAGAAATCAAAGGCTTTATTGTCATATGTAGCTACAGTAGCTACAGTGTAGAAATGGCAATGAAAATCTTAAGTACAAAGCTCCTCGAACAACATTTGGAGAGGAGCTAGAGACACCATCCACTGCACCATCTTTCTACTTAAATCGTAAACATTAATCCATTGTGGATCATTACTATCTATGTTTCATATTAATTGAGCTTAAAAAAACTGAAATCCTTACAAAGATACCCCAGTGACCAACTTAAAAATACAATTTTCCTGCACTGGGTATTTTGAATCTTTAACATCTATAGTTCAAGCTGCAGTAACATGTAAGGTGTTGCTAGGTGTAATTCTTCTTCATGTTTTGAGATCTCTTGGATTTCTCTGTTACAGTCCAGGTCCACAAAGAATAATGTGGCCACTTTTAGTTCCTCTCTTGTTTGAAATGATCTCACTAATAGCTTTCTCAGTTGTGTCTTTTGGTGGCTCAGGTCCATGAACCTGAACCTGCCGTCCTTCTGTGAGTAACATTAGCCATGATAGTCAGTCTGTTAACTTAAGTAATGTGTAACAGAGACGGGTGATAAGGACAAAACAGTTTACTGTGTTCAGACAAAAATCAGATGACTGATACAGCCATACTGTACAACAAACATACTCAGCTTTACATTTAAAGCCTATAGTTGGGAGATGTACTAAACTACGATGGAGACGCAGCTGCTGTGTAGTTATTTCTTAGTTTAGCATACCTGGCTCCGCTCAATGAGTCCTTCTCTGTTTGTTACTTTGTTGAAGGTCGGGTCCCAACGGGGATGTGGTATGCCAGGTGTTCAGCGAGTACGCCCGGGCCTGTGCCCACGCTGACCACCCACTGCACGACTGGAGGCAGCACATTCCTCAGTGTGGTACGTTTTTCCAGGTGTTGTAAACTGTGTGCCTCCGAGCTGCACATTTCAGGTCGACTGAACAAAACACAATATTAATTTATGCTAATTTCCATCACTGCATGGTATATAGAAATATATTATAGTTACTGAAAAGAATATTACTTATCACATAACATTGCAAAGTTATTGTAGTTTTGCTGACCTTCGTATTGTATTCCTGAAAGGTTGACACAGATATAGAAATGAGAATTACTTGAAAATGTATTTTTTATTTGCCTTTTGTGAAAGCAGTGCAACTCTGGTGGTGGGTGTTGTGTTGTGGAGATAAGGGAACTCAGTTGTATTGAGAAGATACCTTATTATATTAGATTACAGTGTAAAAACGTACTTAGCTTACACATGTTAAAGTTTAACTGACTGCTATAGGCACAGGACAATTTATAATCAAATTACCCACTACAATTATTTACATCTATCAGACAGATACACAGACACACCTCCCTATAAGCCACGTTAGCTTAATGTGGCTAAGGTTAGCTGCTGTCGAGTTAACTTACAGGTGTTGCTTGAAATTCAACGGAAAATAACACACATTCAACATTTCTGTTAATGTTGTGAAAATATTATGATATGTTATCTCAATGTTTTGTTTCAATATCTTTAGTAGTAACTGAAAACTCACTAAAATTATATTTCTGTATCAGCTCTCTAACGAAACCGCTAGCCTATTGTTGCTAAGGTTAACTGCACCAGATCATTTTTATAGTTTTTGCAAGTTTGCAAACATAAATAATAAATAAATAATCCTTATATTTATTATAGCGCTTTATCAAAGACTCTCAAAGCGCTTGAAAGGTTCATGAATTTAACGTTGCATACCAGAACAAAATGTGTCTTACTTTTAATCAAGCCAACAGATAAACTGGACTTATTATGAATTAGCTATATTTGTGAATAGATATACTACAACGTCACTTGTGGCAGACGTGATATCTCTAGGCACAACAGGTGTCAATTTTCTATTCTCAGTCTTTTCAGTAGAAAGTTTATGACATCCGTGTTGTGTTTAATTTTTTGCGACCAGCGAAGCAGTGTGCCCTTGGTCTGCAGTACAGGGAATGCATCAGCTGCTGCCCAGCGTCCTGCAACCTGGAGCGGACATGCATCGACAGCAAACTGGCCTGCCTGGATGGATGCTACTGTCCTGATGGTGATTTTCAAATCAGACTCTATTATCTGTCGTATATGCTGCAAATACACCTTTTATTACTGTTTCTGTCGTGTCTTCCAACCTTAAAATAAATCACGTTTCCTCGGCATAAATGAATAATTCATGAACTTTTCTAGGGCAAAATGAAGCTTGATAATTTCTCTATGTCTGTCTACACTTTTGCCTTTCCTAGGTATGATCTTCGAAGATGGAGGCTGTGTAACGCCTTCCGAATGTCCTTGCGAGTACCACGGCATGTTTTATCCTTCTGGACAGACGATGCAGGAGGAGTGCAACAACTGGTGAGCAGTGTTTAACTCCGGTTTTAAAGTAACAGGATAAAAACTTTGATTCACCTGTTGGAACGCTGTCCTTATATGGCACAAAAATGTGTGCGAGGAGAACCAGCTTCATGTGTTTTTGGACAAAACATGAACACATGTTAGACTATGTTACATTAGATGTAATCATCATCTATTAGCAAAAACAAAAAGCAGGTTATTGTTCTGCAGATTCTATGGAGTCCTTTTAATCTTCTCAGATCTGACCACCTGGGCTCTGTGTGTCCAGTTTCTATCAGCGATCCTGCTGATTAGTAAAGCCTTTCATGTTCCACCTGTTGAAGTCTCTGCTTTCTGTTTCAGCACATGCATTGGTGGAGTGTGGAACTGCACCGACTACAGCTGCCCAGGTTTGTGCCTTCCCTCTGTGGGTGGTTTAATTTGAGCTCAAACTGTGCTGCACGTCACATTCATGGGTGTGGATTGTTTTTTTATTTGGAAAGACAGTACTTATGGTACTGGTAAGAAGAACATACTGTGATAACAAATGTTAAAAACGATGTCTCCTATGTTCCAAAGCAACGTATTTTGACATTACCCACTGGAGCTGTGTTTGAGAACGCAATGTGGGAATCATTCGGACCAGTCATCAAACAGACTTTACCCTGCCAGCTCCCTAGTACCACGTTTTTCTAATGTTCGATTGGGCCCATGTCTGAGTACAAATTCATTATTTTCCCGAGCATTCACAGCAAGCAAGTGAGGGTGTTGCTGTTGTTTCTATCATGGCTTGTATGAACCCTGAGGAAAATAAAAGTAGAGGAAAGTAGAAGGGCTATTTTTTAAGAAGGAAAATGTCAAACTTAGTTAATGACGCAATTTTGAAATTCCTGTAGGTATGGGTCAATGCCAAAATCGTCTGAAATAGTTAAGGAACAGCAATGCTGTACCTGTGAGTTTTATAACAAAGTTTACCTGAATGCAGAAGTTTCCTAGTTAAGAAGGAAGAAGTTATCTCCTACATTTTGAAGAGAACAAAAAGTACTTGCAGATTAAGGCAAGAAAGCTCCAGGGCTCCTAGTTAGGTAACAAAAAAGGAGAAAGCTCCCTAATTTTGGCCCAAGCTATTATATAAGCTAATTTTCTATTAAGAAAGTATTGTTTATTGAGAAAAGATAAAGGAGGTGACATCCCAGGAAAGTGTGAAGACAGGAGCTTTTTAGGTAGAAAGTAAGGAAGGGGGAGGATTCCCAGCCAGGAATGAGACATGCAGCGAGGACGGATACAACTTATATTTTAGGGACAAGGTAATCATTGAAAGTGTCTCTCTCTCTCTACAGGCGAATGCTCGGTGACTGGAGATATGTATTTTCAGTCCTTTGACGGGCGGATCTACACCTTCCCTGCAACATGTCAGTATGTCCTCGCCAAAAGTCGCAACTCAGGGAAGTTCACAGTCACCATCCAGAACGCCCCCTGTGGAGCTGTGAGTTGGCGTTTAATCTACATGATGTTATCTATCCACCCTCTTGTTGAGTTCCTTTCTTTTCCTGCTTTTGAGAGAAATATCTTTACATCTCAAACTCTTCTACTTCCACAATTAGCCTCTGCAAGTGTTCACCTGTCTTGGCTTACAGGGTTTATGCAATTTGTCTGTCATGTAGATCATATCGGTATTCAAGTGCTCAATAATCCCTGCTGAGGCCAGGTCCTTCTTGTTCAATGCTTAGGGAATTGAAAGCCTTCAGGAAATGTCAATCAAACCCGGGCAGATAATGAGCATGAAAAACAACAAAAGACTGGGAGCTTCTTCTCTCCTTCTTGAGCTGCTCGGCAAACGGGCAATGGAGGTGAGGAGGCGAGATATAAGATGTCCCACTCATCAGAGCAGAGGCTCGAGACCTCTAACAGCCAAGTGAACAGGATTACCTTATCTGGCCTGGCTGACAGAGCTGTGGACGGCTTTGTAGTGAGGTGAAGAGAGGCACTGAAGGGGTGGGGGACTTGGACAGAGAGAAGGTTATGCGCAAAACAGGAGGTGAATGATGGGAAGAGTAAAAGGAGGAGGAGGGGGGGTGCTAAAACCTTTCGGCTATGAGGCTCTGCCACCTATGAAAGAGACGATTCATAGAGGCAGATCACTAACTGTCAGAGATGGGCAGTTTTCCTTACTTTAACAATATTGGAGCGGCAGATTAACTAATCATACTCTGTAGTACATTCCGTGACACTGGCATGTTTGAAATTCAAAATGTACAATATGCTTACATAATATGATGCACTGTCTGATACGTGTTGAGTGTTAAGTTTGTCTTGACAAAGGAGTGTGTAACTGCGTCAATGTTTCATAGTTTTATAAACCCCTGTAGTTTTTTGGTTATGAAGCTCAAACCTGTGGATCTATTGTTCCAAATGGACTTGCAAGAAGTGTCTGCGCCACATACACTAAGAACTTTTTAAATGTAATATGCAGACTTACCACTGAAACTATATACATAGTACAGTGCATTATGTTCACTGAACATATTATTCTAAATGACTTAATTGCTTACCTTGTCACACCACTTTTATCACTTTCATTTTGAGCTTGGCTAACAGTAATGCTCAACAAGTCCTCCAACTCATACGACCAAATATGTTGTTTGTTCAAGCGCTTAATACGTCCTATAGTTTTAAAGTTTTTGCACCCTAGTGCCCGTTGTTTATTCACAAATGACCCTCTCTGTAAAATCGTAGGATAGTAGGATAGTTTGGCCATTAAAACGCTTTTTGATTATATTTCTAGCGAGAAGTGTATATTGTACTTTTAGAATCCACGTCCAGTCGATATGTATGATCTATAGTTTGATAGATATTACGAAGATGATTTGAGGTATGCGGCAGCCTCCATGTAAAGTTACGGGTTGAAAACAGTATTTCCGGTCTCGACGTTTTCATAATAAAACCAATGATCAAATGATTTAACAGTGATATCTGCAGTACTCATCAACTAAAAAACATCAGTTTATCCTAGTTAATTATACGACATTAATTGGTTTTAAATTGTGTAAAATGCTTTTGTGTTTTTCCCATAGGTTTTTCTCTTTCGATTCTGAGAGACACCTTTCTTTTTTCAGAGGTTTTGATAGGCTAAAACATCGCCGCAATGCATGTCGGGATTTGGTGTTTATCCGATATAAAATCGGAAAAACATTTTTTTAAAATAAAATAATACTTTATTCCGAGTGTTCTTGCTTTTCTCTTTGAAAGTCATTACATAACGGCATTGTAATACACGGTTCGGCTGCATTAAATATTACATATCTGCCGTAGATATTTATTTATAGAGCCCTGATCAGAAGACCTTTTGACAAACTGTAAGAAATGCCGCCAAAACTGAATACGTGACGTGGATCATAAATATATTAGCAATTAAACAACATCTTCCATTTCCCTTCACACAATACATCTCCTTGCAGTATCAACACTAATTCGGCTGACGTTTACTGTATATTTGATCCAATTGGTAGATAGGCTATATTTACACCATAACGGTTTACAGCTGATAGAAAGGGATTTTTTTGTAGTTTTTAAAGATATTATTTACTACCTTTCCAACTCCTCACCAGTTGACTGTTACAGGTCTATACAGGTTCATGGTACAATGCATAAGCTTCAAATCGAGAGACTGAAACTGTATTTTCCTTTACCGTTCTGTTTTAATTTCACAAAATGTAATAGTCATATTATGTTTGATATTATTATGTTTTATTAACTACACCACTGTTTTTTTAACCCGCACCGCCTAGCGGTTAAAGCATGTTATTGAATTTTGTTGTTGAATACGTTTTATTTGATGAAAACATTTAAATATTAAGAGTAGCCTACATACAAAATTGAAAATATGAAGAAGATACTGTAGTGATCTCTACAATAAAACAGTTTAGTGCAGGACGTCCAAAGATATTAACAGGAGGATGTGCAAAACAGACAAACTAATAAGGCTTTATTTAAACATTAAAGATTACTTTAAGTTAAGGTCTTCTTTTGAATAAGAAAAAAACGTTGGGGTTATCCACAGATAAATATGAAGTCTAGTCCACTAGAGGTGCTACACTTTAAAACGTGGCTATGGGTCGTAATCTAAGCTGCTTAAACAATCGACCTATTTGGTAGTTTTTTGTAGGAGGACAGGCTGGTAATTAAAAATTATTATAAAAAAAAAAGATTAAAAAAATCATAATTTGAAGAATTATTGATTCGAAAATAATATGATACAGTACTATTGCGTCTGGGTCTCTGTGTTTCATTAAAGCTCGGCTCTGTGTGTGTGTGGAACGAGCCATTATGTGTGCGTGAGCGAGAGAGAGAGCGCACCGGTACTGGAGATCGTTGTTGTTAGCTTCTGGTGCTAGCAAGCTACACTAACGGATATAAAGAGTTTTTTCAACAACAAAGTGGAGGAGAGTCCTCTCCTGTCAGACTGAGAGGCTCAGTGAAGGACTCTGAGTGTTATCTCAGTGGGTCTCAAACGTTTTGGTCACCATTAATATAAACAATTATTTCCGATCTGTTTTTCCTTCTAATTTGTTATTATTTACATTGCTTTTCAAATCGTTCTGTGACACGAAAAAAATAGCGAAATCGTGTTTCGCCATTGTTGTTAATCGGTGAACACGATTAATTTCGTGACTATAACACGAAATGCCATGAGACTTTGTTGTATAGACGGAAGGACTAAGTTGAAAAAGTTTCAAGTAGACAGAAACACAAGTGCGTATACCAGAAATACCTTTTAAAAAGGTACACGGTGGGAAATAAGACTTTAAGAGTTTTTTGTTAAATTATAGTGTTCAGTAAGAGGCTGAACTAAACAAAAACAGACGTGCTAACTCCCACAGGCTGGTGCTAGCTAGCCAGCTAACAACTGAACAGTTGGCACAGTGCATTGGCTGTAAAGGGTGAATAAACACATAGTGAACAACATTTTGAAGCTACTGTATGAACACACTTAAGGAATCATCACAATTGTAAAACCAGAAGGGTTTAACATCTTTCATCAGTTTTAATCGAATACCTTAGTTTTAATTTTCGAGTACTTCTTCTACCACCACTTTTCTATGATTATAGTGTGTGAGTAAGTTTCCATTCACTTCTTGGTTCCTCTCCAATCTATCTCTTTATTTCTTTCTCTCTGTCTCATTTACCACTATCTCCCTCATTGTGTGTCCTGTTGCGTATCTAAATTGCTGCTACTGTTTGGGATAATGCCAGCCTGCCTTATCCAGCCATATTGTCTCAATTGCAGAATTTGGATGGGGCCTGCATCCAATCAGTTAACCTGGTTATTGACGAGGATCCAAGAACAGAGATTACACTGAGCCACGTTGGCGAGGTCTTCATGGCGGGACAGTACCGCATCTCTCTGCCGTATTCTGATGGTAACTTCCTACCCTTTTATCCCTTTTTTTTACTTTCGACATCCAGCGCCAGCATTATTCCAGCACTATGCAGTTCTAGACAGATTTAATGACAGCTGTGCCATTGAACAGATATTTTCCTAATACTAGCGCTTGCATTGTGTTTCACAAAATGCTGTCCCTCTGAGTATTATTCCCTTTTTACACCAATGTTTTCACTGTCTGCCGCTGTCTGTTGATGGAGTCAACAGCCTTTTGTTTGATTTGTGATGAACTGTGTGAGAATTATCTGATGTTTTGGTACCTTAAGGAATAAGAAAACAACACCTATATCTTCTGTTCTGAAGAAATACATTTCTGACTATATACGTACTAGTTTACAGTCAATCAATTAATCAGTCAGTCGATCAGTCAATAAATCAGTCAATTAGTCATTTTCTTGTGCATACATGAATGGAAATGCACCTTGTATTATCTCATCTACCACCATCTTAAAGCCATACTCCCTCATCTCTCCCAGACATCTTCCACATCCAGGAGCTGTCGTCCATGTTCCTCCAGGTGAAGACGGCGTTCGGCCTGCGCCTGCAGTACAGCTGGAAGGAGTTCCGCCTCTACCTGCAGGTCGACGAGCAGTGGAAGGACGACACGGTGGGCCTGTGTGGCACCTTCAACGGCAACATCCAAGATGACTTCCTGTAAGTGTGTGACGGCCCACTTTTGACCCGTCCCGCGCCCTCTTCTAACCCCCCCCCTCCTATGTTTAAAGGAGAGAGTATGCTCCTGTTTCAGAGGTGGACAGGGAGGTGATGGTGAAGTGCTCTCTCTCTCTCACACTCGCTCTCTGTAATGCACACTGGTTTGGCGGCTCGGCATCAAAAGCCTCGCTCTCTGATCAGCTCTTTAAGGTGGGCCAGATGAGCGCCCAACTGGACACGCCACTTCAACAAGGAATTTACTGTTAGTGGAATAGGGGCTCCACTGTACCTCGTTGTAATGGCCCACCATAAAGGGCGGATGTTGTCTAACAGCTGTAAATGGATATACATCACAGTTTGAGACTGAATTGGTCGTATCCTACTAGGAAGAAAACTGGAACTCACTTTGCTTGAAGATCTCCAGAAAGGACTTTGCAGTTAAAAACATGACGTGCAGTATCCTTTATTATTTTGGTGCTAATTTCAGTTTTTTGTTTGTTCTGACCTTTAGTAGTTCAAATATAAGGATTAACAGTTGTTTTAGACACTTTTATTGGCCAAAACAAATGGGAGAGTTAGTCAGAAACTCAGACAGTGGTAGCTCCTTCTTAAAAGCAGAGGTGGGAACCTGCAATGTCTATAACTAGTAGTAGGCCTACAGTTGCTTACATATTATTCCGGCTCCCCTTTTAAAGGTTACAAGAATATGTTTATCTTTACAAAGACTGAATTCAATTTAATAATGAGTGCTGCTTTTCTCTGGGTTTGTTTTCCACGTATTAACAGGAAGGTACCTCATTTAAATAAGTATCATGGCACTAAACAGATCTTATCACAAGGTTACTAGAGGTAGAAGTAGCTTGTTGTGCTATAGCTAGTGCTAATGCTAATGTTGTTTTTGTAGCACGATAGGCTTTATGATGCTTACCAGTATTGGGGTAGTTAGTAAAAAAAGTGGCGCGTTACCCCGAACACTGATGCTTACACTTATGTTTTCAAAGTGGAAATGTTGAGAAACAAGTCCAAACAATAGGGAGTATTAACACAACAATTCAAAGGCGGCACTGACAGGGGTACAATGCAGTGGCGGCGCCAGAGATTTTCTCTAGGGGGTGCTGTGGGGTAGCTTGACGTTTCATAGAGGGTGCTCAAACATTAAGGGTTTCCAATTAATGCACCGGCGCTACAGTGCTACACACACACAGTGTACCCGCGACTGTAACAATGAAGGCTCGATAATCAGCTCACGGCATATAGGTGTAAGTAGGGGTAAAGTGCTATTTTTACTAGTGGGGAGTGGACCCCACATCGTCTAGGAGGGTCCTCACCTCCTCTAGTGGGGTCCGGGGGCATGCTTCAAGATATTGAAGTTAAAAGCATCAATCTGGTGCACTTTGAGAGCAACATTAAGAGACCTATGGATACATCTCTCATCACCCATATTAAACAGAACTGTAAACAGATTTTCTATTTCTTCATAGACATTTTACAAATCACTCCCCTTTTAAAACAAACCGTTTGAGACCCACTGAGATAACTAGACTAAAGTTAACTATCTAAACCAGTGGTTCTCAAAGTGGGGGGCGCAGAGGCATGACAGGGGGGGCGCGAGAGACCAGGAGGAAAAATGGTTATTAAAAAAAAAAAAAGATAAAAAAAAATAATAATCATATTTTGAAAAATTATTGATTTCGAAAATAATATGATACAGTACTATTATGTCTGGGTCTCTGTGTTTCATTAAAGCTCGGCTCTGTGTGTGTGTCTGTGCGTGTGTGTGGAACGAGCTATTTTGTGTGCGTGCGCGAGCGAGAGAGAGAGAGAGCGCACCGGTACCGGAGATCGTTGTTGTTAGCTTCTGGTGCTAGCGAGCTACGCTAACGGATATAAGGAGTTTTTTCAACAACAAAGTGGAAGAGAGTCCTCTCCTGTCAGACTGAGAGGCTCAGTGAGCTAAAGGACTCTCTGAGTGTTATCTCAGTGGGCCTCAAATGTTTTGGTCACCATGTAAATACCATACCATGTAAATAATTATTTCCGAGGCACACGTTTATATGATCATTATAGTTATAAAAAAATAAGAGAATAAATTAAAAACAGGTATGAAATAGGGGAGACCAGGGACAGTTGCAACACTTTTTGGGTTTTTCCCCAATAAGTAAAAAACCATTTACAATAGGATAGCCATTTTGCTATATTATACATTATCAATATGTCAGCTACTGAAACAATGTATTTAAGATGTTTTTATGAAATAAGTACAGGTTGGAAAATGTATTTTAAAAAAAAACCTCAACTGTTACAACTGTCCTTGTGTACAGGGACAGTTGTAACACATGCCAGGCACGGTTGTAACATGTTAATAACGGTTACCTTTTTCACACTACATGACAACAAATAGGGAAATCTGTCAAATTCTAAGGCAACAAGATTTGAATGGGGTTTCACACATCCTCCAACAAACAATGAACAATGAACAGGATAACAGATAACACACACAGCATCATCCTCTGTGAAGGATTAAACTGTTCTCTGAGAGGTGCTTCTACCTTAATTATGTATACCTACCTCATTTGAGCTGAGACCATAATATAAATCAGCTGCCTCCATCAGATAGTCTCTCAAAAGCATCTCCTGCTCTGTTGAGAACACCTTGTTTGGTGTCCAGTCGCCTACTCTTGGGGGTGTTTGTGATCCCTGACTCTCCAACCTCAGCCTCTTTGTATGGAACCGGTACAGGGTGACATGGCATATATCCAGGGACTTTGCCACTTCCCTGAATGATTTGCCCTTCTCAACTTCATTTGAGGCCCTCTGCAGCAGAGCAAGTGGCACTCCCCTGTCTGTCTTCCTCTTTCTGACATTTGGCATACTGTAAACACACACACACACACACACACACACACACACACACACACACACACACACACACACACACACACACACACACACACACACACACACACACACACACACACACACACACACACACACACACACACACACACACACACACACACACACACACACACACACACACACACACACACACACACACACACACACACACACACACACACACACACACACACACACACACACACACACACACACACACACACACACACACACACACACACTTTAGGCCTACTGTACAGTATTTTATTCTGTTTATTTTTTACAGGGACAATGCACACCAACCAACAATACAACTGTATGCTTGAATGAACAATTGATCATTCAAGCAAATGAGCCATCATTGTAAATGTGCCATGTTACAACCGTCCCAGGACCACCAGTCTTGCTTCCACCCCCTGTGAACCTGCCAGATTGCTAGCTTGACCCATATTTAGCTAGTTATATTTGGAGCTTACAAAACAGTGATTCTAATAATACTAGTTTGGATTCCTAGACATTTGAACTCAAGACAGTATCCAAAAAATACATCATATCATTTTAGTTAATATTTTACCTCAGAAACACACTTTTGCTGATATCTTACGCGAGAAATTCAAACATGGCTCCTTTTTTTCTCAGCGATCTTACCATCTAACTGTGCATGTGCAGAGTGAGTTTCATCACTCTAGCAGCTAGCTTGTTTGTGATTGGAGATATTGAAGGTGTTACAACCGACCCGTGTTACAACTGTCCCTGGTCTCCTACTATATGACATTCAAAAATGAATAAAGTTTAAAAGGGGAGTGATTTGTAAAATATCCATAAAGAAATAGTAAATCTGTTTACAGTTCTGTGTTGAGAGATGTATCCATAGATCTCTTCATTTTGCTCTCAAAGTGCACCAGATTGATGCTTTTAACTTCAATATTATTATTTTTTTTAAGTCGGGCCCCCCCAACACAAGTCAGGCTCAGTGGCGGCGCCAGAGATTTATTTTGTAGCTTGACGTTTCATAGAGGGTGCTCAAACATTTAGGGTTTCCCATTGAGTGCTACAGGGGAATGTTCTACTGCAACACTCCCCACGCACACACAGTGTACCCGCGACTGTTACAATGAAGGCTCGAGGCATATAGGTGTAAGCAGGGGTAAAGTGCTATTTTTATAGGTGGTGTGTGGACCTCACATAGGGGGGTCCTGGGGCAAGCTCCCCCGGGAACATTTTTAAATATTGAAGTTAAAAGCATCAATCTGGTGCACTTTGAGAGCAAAATGAAGAGATCTATGGATACATCTCTCAACACAGAACTGTAAACAGATTTACTATTTCTTTATGGATATTTTACAAATCAGGCCCCCCGCCTGACAGAAAAAGTTAGAGAACCACTGATCTAAACACTGAGAGAGTCCTTTACTTCACCTGAGCTGAGGTTATCTGAGACTCTCCGTCTGACAGGAGAGAGTTCTCCCTCCACCTTGTTGCTCCTTATACCCGTTACCTTGGCTAGCTAGCACCAGATGCTAACCACAACGATCTCCGGTAGATACCCACCGGTGCGCTCTCTCTCTCTCTCTCTCGCTCGCGCACACACACAAAATGGCTCGTGCCACACACACACAGAGCAGAGCTTGAATGAAACGCAGAGACCCAGAAGTAAGCTACTTGTACTCACGAGGCCTATTATGTGCAGAATCCCTCTCGCTCTCAGGTGGTTTTGATTGAGTGTCCATACGTGGACGTTTAAGGACTAAAAAACGATACTTTTTTCACTTTGCTGTTCGCAAATCATTTGGCGCTCTAGCTAACAGGAAGTCACTCAAGTGTCACAAAGTAATTTAGCCTATGGGTAGGTAAAAAATCTAATGGGTGCTGGCCATTGGCCTAATCATATCACCTGTGTTGACTTTATGTTTTTGGTCAAACATTTGTTTGTTTCACATTTGCATTGATGTAATCAATATTTTTTCTAATTTAATAAAAATAATAATAATAATTTTCGAAAAAATAAATAAAAATAATTTCTTGGGGGTGCTTAGGGGGTGCTTTGGCAATCCTGGGGGGTGCTTCAGCTCCACCTATCTCCCCCCTGGCGCCGCCCCTGGTACAATGTACGACCCTGAGACTGAGACAAACCCTGAGACTCGACAAAACAAAATAAGCTAGCTGGTTTCTAGCTCCATGTGATGAATCTGTGCTCCTGTTTTCCTGCAGATCTCCATCAGGTATGATAGAAAGCACTCCTCACCTGTTTGGAAACGCCTGGAGGGTCTCGTCAGCCTGTTCCACCACTCTGAGTACGCCTCAGCTCGACCCCTGTGATACACACCAGCAGGCCGGTCAGTTCCTCTCATGTCGTTAGCTCTCCCTATTTCAAAAAGTATAGTGTTAGATGTTGTGTTCCTTTTTATATATCTTTAAACTATTTTTAAATATCTAGAGCATTATTAACTTTAGACATGTGCATATACATGGATGTGTTTGAATCAGCCATGGATTTCAAATTCATTCAATATAAATGTGCAGTGCTACACTTTTTGTTTGTATATTTTAGATACAGGAGTTGTGAATTTTGCATACTTACTAACTTGCTGCTCCTTGCCCTGCTCAGTGGCTTACGCCTCAGAGATGTGTGATGTGCTGAACCAGGATCTGTTCTCCGCCTGCCACGAGTACCTCAGCCCGACATCCTTCCATCAGCAGTGTCACTCAGACACCTGTAAGTGCGGGACACCCTGCCTTTGCTCTGCGCTGGCCCACTATGCTCGCCACTGCCGCAGATTCTCCATCATCGTTGACTTTCGGTCACAGATACCGGACTGTGGTGAGTAATCAGCAGCTGACTTTATAATAAATGTATTCCTTTATGTCTTAATCATATTGCATCGGGAGGCACAGGTATAAAGGGTACTGTCCTTCAAATCTGATTGGTGTTGCTTGTAAAACTTGTAAGATTATTTGAGAGAAAGGAAAGTGTAAAGTAATTAATATATATATATATATATATATACAACCCAGTCTCACGCCATTTCGTGTTATAGTCGCGACATAGACATAGACAAAATCTATTGATTCGTGTTCACCAACACGATTTCCCCCTTTTTTTCGTGTCACACAGAACAATTTTAAAAGCAATGTATTTCTATTGGTAGTATGTTTCGTGCTCAGAATACTGAAATATGTATTTTCTAAATATTTTTTTTCTTCTAATTTGTTATTCTTTTCTAAATAACACACTGTTATTTACTCAACAATAAGATACAATTATCCTTGTTTTTATTTGTTTAATTCTATAATATCGGGCTTTTTTGGCGTCCGTCAGGAACTGAATTTCAAAATAAAGCTACCGGAAACAGATGTAGGCCTATAAGGGACATTTCGAGCATCATTGCGATACACACCCACTGAACTGATTACCCAAGATCCTCAGCTATGGTTGAAGCTCGGTGATTGGATGTTTTAGCCGCAATGCACGTTGGGATATGGTGTTAATGCGATATGAAATAACTATCAACAGAATTGTGTTGCCAGGCAACAGCTTGGGGTGACAACACTATTTCCGGTCTCGAAGTTTGGATAGTAAGCTGCAGTACTCATCAACTAAAAACATCAGTTTATCCTTGTTAATTACACAACATGGTTTAAATTGTGTACAATGCTATTGTTTTTTCCCCCTTCAATTCGGAGAAACAAATCGTTTTTTCGCTGTTTAAGGTGGCCGAAGACACTACACTACCCATAATCCTCAGCTATCGTTTGGGACTACAGTTCCTTTGCTTGACAAACCCCGTGATTAATCTTCAAGCTCTGTGATTGGATGTTGGAGTGGCAGTGTGCCAAGGTTACGCCGAGCGTCAAACAGCTCTTTGAAATGGAATGAAATCACGACGGAGTATCCAAAACTGGACTCGAACGTGTCCAGCCCCACAATAAATTATACTTTATATGAAGATGTTACAAATAACACACAGCATACAATGCCATAATAACTTTGTATTATTAGTGTAGGACACTTATGTATGTATAACATCTGAAGATGTGTAGTTTTATTCATGTTTCCACATAATTTTACAGGATATTGCTATATTATTTGATTCAGCTAGTTCTACACATTACTATCTGAAGTATATCATTTAATGGTAAGCTATTGAAATTCTGATTCCATAGATGTGTGTGGCTGAGAGGTGCAATTGACAATTACAAAGTGTGAAACACTTTAACAAAGCTTGAGACAAATTTCCATTTTATAAAACAAAATTACATTAGCAAAACACTTTTTACCAAAGAAAAAACGATTTAACAAAAACACTTTAACATTTGCCGAAACACTTTAACAAACTAGAGAATCAAACCGGAAAGGGAATGCCCATCATACCAGAAGTGACGTGCAAGTGATTGACACAAACTTAAGTCTGTTTTGGCGGATAGACCGCCGGTGTGCGAGATTAACTGTTTTTTTTTAATTAACTGTTTGACAGCAGACAGATGTAGGGGGCGTGGCCTTCGACTCAAATACACATTTCGATCGCTTCTTCTGTCGTTTACATACATCTTTTGGTGTATTTGGCTCCAGTGGCGACTGGTGGAAAATATTTTTGGTGGGGTGACGAGTCACAGAAAACTGAACAAGAATCGACAACTCGACCCTCTGCTCACTCTTTTTCTGTAAAATACAGGTCCAGCCCACACATATGCTCCATGGTGCTACAGGCATTGCCCTTACAACTACAATAAGCATGTAAATGTTAATCTACAGCTCCGGCGATCCACTAGCACCCGGAGTCTCCACCTGCAGACGCAGACATCCTCATCAACTACTGACCTTGGATACGATTCCAAACAACTCACAGACTGCATCGGGCGCTGAAATTGCCGCCCTGTGACCATCAGATCTGACGACGCTGATTGGCGGAAATTATGTTTCGGCGGCATAGTTTACAGATAGCAACAGTCAGCAATGTGTTGGATGCTGCTGCTCTGGCTGAGGGCTCCTTTCTTACCGCCCAGACGAGAGAGGGTAATGAGACACGCTGCGGCCAGGCAGGAAACATGTGACTTATCAGTAACTTTAGACATCGTAAAACAATTTTAAACGAGATTTTATTGTAGATTACACATTTTAATGATACCAAATATATATAATATTTACCTTGTTCATTAAAAATAAAATATATATATTTTTTTAAATATATTTTTTTATTTTTAATGATAGTCAAACATGTGGGAAGAGGGGGGCGGCGCCCCTAGTGCCCCTATGGGCCGGCCGCCACTGTTTGGCTCGATAGGAACACTTTGATGCACATTCAGTACCAGTGTGTGAGGTTGTGGTTACGATGGCGATATCCGGACGCGTACAGCGAGGACTACAAAAAGACAAACGAGGTGACTGGGGATGTCTGTTCAAAACATTTAGAGCTCGAATACATAATTTAAACCAGCTATTGTTGCCAGACTTATTACTGAATATCGTTCTTAATGTGATACCAAGTCCATCTGAGACCTGTGTACACCTTCAGAAAGCCTCCAAGTGAAGCGTACGTTGCTAACTCACAGTTTGAAAGCAGCATGGAGAAGTCTTCAGCTGTGGTGAACTGCGATCCGCCCATGTTAAACTGTGTTACGATTTATGTGGCTATCTACCAGCGATCATGTTTAATATGAAAGACTACACACACATGTACTGTATCCCTTATAAAAACTGTATTCTGCAGCATTCATCCAGATAAGATGTGACAGTTAACTTGTTTTGTAAAGATATAGCAGAAATGTCATTGCTGCATGTGCAGGGATATTTAGACTTTAAAATGCTGCTTGGTCATTAATGTTGGTCTCGGCAAACAATATTCGGAATCCTCTATTCAAACATAATATTCAGTGTCCATCGACATGAAAATAACAAAAAAGTTCATGCTGGACTCAAACCCGAGCCCCAACAGCAAAAATCACTTGAGCCCTGCGCGTTATGAGTGCGCCGCATATCAATACAACGTGTTAGATCACCACAGCTGAGTTTGTTACATTAACATTGTTAAAAAGTTCCAGAAAAATGCAACCCGACCATCATTTATAATGTGAGGGAATGTAGGTACACTTTAAGCCATATAATATATAATATAAATATTATAGTAGGCATTTGCTTAGAAATAGTATAGGCTACTGACTGAGGTCTGTATCAAGCCTCATTAAGACCCACCGAGATCAGATATCCTAGTTTATCAGCCTGCGAGCCCACATTATGTTGTGATAAGTGTTAATTTTTACATATAAATGTGTTCTAGTGCACACATAAAGTTCCAATATGCAAATCAGGCCATGTGTTTCGTTGTAGTAGCTGGTACAATCATCACCGACAGATGGAAAGACAACAATAACAAGGAATTAATATTAATATTACCAAGTTACACAGAAATAAAAAATATAAGAACAAAGATAAAAGCTTAAACGTTAAGATAGAAACTAAAACATGTTCACAGCAGTGTACAAATTATGAATATATGTGTTTGTAGTTCTCAACGTGAGTATCCTCGACTCGTCATTCGGTTTGTGTCGCTGTATCGATGCATAATGAAATATCGCCATCGTAACCACAACCTCACACACTGGTACTGAATGTGTATCAAAGTGTTCCTATCGTGCCAAATATACCAAAAGATTTATGTACGACAGAAGAAGCGATCGAAATATGTATTTCAGTTGAAGGCCACGCCCCCTACATCTGCCTGCTGTAAACCAGTTAATTAAAAAAAACAGTTAATCTCGCACACCGGTACCTATGGACGGTACGAGTGTGTTTATGGTCGTTAAACATGTTTTGTCCGTTCTATGGAAACCACCTGGGCCAAGTGACATGGTTTTGCTCATCACGATGTGCGCAAGAGGCTATACGTTCTCGTGCACACAAGAAAGTTACAGGTTCGCCAAGTAGGAAGTGGAGCTGTGCGTTTTACACACAGCCTTCGCTGTGTTTACCTTCATTAGACAGCTATAGAGTGACCGCAGGCTAAACACACACACACACACACACACACACACACACACACACACGCACGCACGCACGCACGCACGCACGCACGCACACACACACACACACACACACACACACACACACACACACACACACACACACACACACACACACACACACACACACACACACACACACATCGAACTGCCCGATTATTACGCCTTATCATTCTATTTATGAAGGAGATGTCCGGTCACCAGTGTGTGTGTGTGTGAGACTGTGACACTGGCATTTGTTTTCAGAAGATATTAAGATACTGTTGTCCGTTCTGGTACTGCGGTCATCTCAGTCGTCTCTATATACTTTGTGTTTACACTGTGCAGATGTAGAATGATGAGTTAATATGCAAATTCAAACCGCCCTTTTAACCCCGTCCCTCTCTGCAGCGGTCACCTGTCCCCCCACCATGCAGTACGGGACCTGTGTGTCGTCCTGCCAGCGCCGCTGCTCCGCCCTCTCCATCCCGCAGCACTGTGGGGAGGAGTGTGAGGAGGGCTGCGTCTGCCCCCAGGAAACCTTCTACAACCATCGAACACACACCTGTGTGCACAGGTAAGAACGGCCGAGGTGGTGGGGGTATAAATTAAGAAAAAAACAACCCTTTTCTAACTGCTGATCAAACAAACAAGCAGAGAAAGCGAGATGAAATGTGTATCACTGTAAGAGGTCCTTTTTTATTACACTTAATAATTATTTTATTTGAATTTAGGCAGGAGGGAATGAGTGACCATGGCAGGAGGGAATGAGTGACCATGTGTCCTTGTTGTGAATCGGGCCAGCTCTGCCTGTTGTGAAAGGTTTTGAAGCCTGGAGTCACTCCACCAAACAAATCCTCTCAAAGTGATATTTGTATCTGCTCTGAAGTTTAGGTCAGCCTTTAAGTGGAGAGCCTTGTATATCTCCTGCAGACGCTACAGCGCCAGAGGACCTCGGTAATTGTGCTCTCCCTTTCAGCCTGCTCTGCCCTAAAAGACATGCAGCTTAATTCCTCTTAAATGTCCCAGGTTTTTACATCCTAGTGCAGCGCGGTGACTTACTTACCATGTGATAGAGTTACATCAAGGAATTCACCGTGAAACCCCCCTTTTATTCCCGCTCGGGCTGGGGACGACACAGATATCTGATAACCAGTGAGAAAGAATTTGTAGTACAGAGGCCAATGTGTGGCGCTGGCCTATATGTTACAGCGCTTTCAGCCTCTGCGAAGCACCGTTTACCTCAACGTAGATCATTATTTTACATTTGTACAATGAAAAATCGCCCCAAACAGGTGAAGTTTTTTAGTACTAGTATGTTGTGGATTTGACACCTTACGGACTAATTTCCCCTCCTAAAGCCTGCTTATCTGTCCCCTATCCACTTACCTGTAATACTCTGTTTAAGGTAACACAAAGCCCTCTTTAACATTACTCTTTACACAATAATGAACAAACTAAGCAGTGTCTGGTTTACATCCCCAAAGCCTGGTGTGTCATTATGGCTTCAGGGGTCTTCGAAGGTCTTTCGGACATCCGATTTAAATCCTTTTGCTTATGCTGAGATGTACAATGCAATGGTGCACGACAAACAATCTCTGCATCTGTTTCTCTCTCTCAGTCACATCAGTAATTATTCATCGGTCAACTGTTTCTGTGTGCTTGATTTTTGTTATTGTACAAATTATTACTATTCTGAATCGTCAACTAGGAAATGTTTTGTTGTGTTATTTCCTTATAACAGACTGTGTCTATAAATGCAGTTTGATTTTAGAAAACACAACAAAAGTTTGTTTAAGTGGTAGCTACAATTATTTTTTAAATCAATCTTTTACAGATAATATTTTTTTCTTTAGTTGGGATTTATTTCCCAATATTGACCAGCTCGCTGCACTATATGCCTTATGAGTGTGTTTCTTTACAGGAGCGAGTGTCCCTGCAGTTTCCTTGGAGCAGATTACGAGCCGGGGGATGTGATCATGACATCAGCAGGTGTTCAGTAAGATCCTCTCCTCCATCTTCTCCATCTAAAGTTCTGCCTTCTGTCAGTCACAGTGCTGCTTCCTTTTTAAACTGGAGGAACTTATATCTTAATATTTAATGTGAACAAGTAACAGAATAAAGCCTACTAGTTGTAGAGATAAAGTATAAGTAAGAACAAAGCTGAAAAAACCATAAAGTCATGTTTATGAATTTGTTAACCTACTTCTTTGCTAGTTTTTGTATTTACCTCCATCATGCGTCATCATAACCACCATCCTGTTCTCCCTATGTTTCCTTACAGACTCTGTCTGAATGGTAAACTGGTGTCCCAAACAACAAACAGTGGTAAGTAACTTTAGTTTCTTTAGCTAAGTTGATATTAAGGGATGCTTGTCTTTTGCTTAATATCACATTATGTGTCACATTAAAGTATGTAATTTAATGGTTAATATAAAAGTTGGAAGACACTACCACACTTCTAGCAGATCATACTGCCCCCTTGTGGGTCAAGTATAAGAAGGCGAGCCTCCGGAAGCTCCAGGTTGCATATAATGACTGTTTGCGTATACTGCTTAGAAAACCAAGGTGGCGCAGTGCAAGTGAAATGTTCTGTCATGCACGAGTCAACACGTTCCATGCTCTTTTGAGAAATCTGATGTACAAATTCATCTGTCGATTGAATGTTTCTCATAACTCTGTCATTATGCTGCTTTCAAATCCGTGTCTCAGTATTGTACGATACCAGTCACCTCTGTGGACACATTGGTATGGCTGCCTTTTTTTAGTTTGTATTTGAGTGTTGTATGTTTTGTAATAATGGACCAAGAGTCTCTTTAAATAAAGATGATGATGATGATGATACTCTATAATTGAAAGGGATTATTCATAAAAAGCACATAAAGTACATACAATAATGAGAAACTTGAGGAAACAAGAACCATGGGATGAAAGAGGATGGATGGAGCTTTGTAGAGAATAAAACTGAAGCTACTGGATCCTATTCATTTTTCCATCTTCCTGCCGAGTCGTTCTCACCTGTGATTTATTTTTCTCATCTTATAGACATGTTGTGTCCAGCTGGTCAGCTCTACCAGAACTGCTCTGAGGGGGGCGACGGCCTCCTGACGGGAAGGGGCGTGGCCTGTGAGCGCACCTGCGAATCCTACCTGCTCAACCTAACCTGCTCCACACACGAGCCCTGTGTGGCCGGGTGTACCTGCCCCCATGGGTGAGTGAAGTTATTTAGTCCCGTTATAATTTGTGCTGGAAAATCATTACAGACTGCTCGAATCACACTATAGAATGAACGATAGATTATTTTTGAAACTTGTCCAGTGCTACCCCCACATGTATAACTTTTATTTGTATAGTGCTGTGTTGACCGGACCTACTGCTATCCCTACTGGTCCCACAACTCAGTTACACATCAAAGATGGCGATCATTGAGTGTGTGAGAAGTGTCCAGCAGTTCCACAATCACATTTTGGACCATAATAAGTGCACCAGCGGGGTGCTTATAGTGCTTTGCATTGAGCCATACTTTCCATTAGGATGCAATTATGCACACAAAATAGCACAAGTAAGTACAGAAGTACGCAAATTGAGAAACAGCCTAGATGTCTTGCTGTCTGTTTGGTATGGAAAAAGAGTGTGACCCTCTTTCTTGATAAATAAAGGTTAAGACATGTGTGTGGAGGTTTGGTGAAATCTAAAGCTCTGAGTGTGCAGGGCTGTGTTTCTTTATTCAGTCATAGTGTTGTTTTACTGCTGGCAGCCTTATTTTATGAGTCTTAGGTCATCTGTGGGAGTCAAAAATACTTATAAGCGTCCGATTATTATGGAGTAGAATACAGTAATCTGATCCCTGTAATTCCCCTCCTAATGTCGGCCTGAAAGGAAGGTTAAGTGGATTAATCAACCAAGAGTCATGATGATAACAATATGCACTGGTAAGGCTTTGCAAAACATATCCTCGCTTATGACGCTTTGGTGAATATTATACAGCTGGTAAACACACAGTTAAACATGGATATTTTGAGCTACAAATCTACTATCTTGAGATCCCATAAATAATCAATGATTCAGGTCAGGGGTGAGTTTAATTATATTTTTATATTATTTTTGTTTTGTAAAAACTGGGTGGTTAGTCAAAAAAATCCCCTAAAGTGAAACATTACCTTTATAGAATTACAATTTCAGCGAAGGCCAGTTGAGCAGCATACATGCACTGATTTTGTTGATAGCCATACCTCCCCTTTTCCCAAGTCTATCACGGTCTATGAATGGAATCACTTGTGTGATTATGCAGTGGGCATTTTAAAACACAAAGAAAAGGTTAGCCAGCTACAGTCATTTTGATCCTGCGTCAAACTCCTCTGACTCGCCGCTGTGATTAATTAATTCCTACTCACCTTTGAGAAAGATGACCTCTGTGTTAATTTTGCCAGTCTTTGTACAGGTGATTCATAACGTCCACCAACCTAAGAGTTTGTGTGCTAACTGTTACGCTGAATATAGACACAAAGAGATCTCTTTCAGCTCCCTGGTGACGGCTGGATTTATAAGGGCAATGATACTGTAGTTTGAAGGTTCAGTCATGACTCTGATTTTAGATACTTGTTTTTCAGATTGAGAATAATCGAGTTGTTTTAACAGTGACACACTTTTAGCTTTTGGCTTGAATTGATGGTGGTGATTGTATTAATGAAACTAAATAAAGTTGATTAATGATTAATTTTGGAACCCATACAAAGTGAAATCATAGTCAGACAGATAATTGTTACGCAGTGATGTCACTATGTTACTGGAGTATGCAAAGGAGTTCAATGGAGGCGTTTCAGGCAGTTGGGGATGTGCGTGAGAGAAACTTTGGGATTTTAGTCTTTGCAAACCATTTACATGCATACAAACCTATATTACACACTCAGCTAACTTCAAAGTGAAAAAGATGAAGTGGCAGATGATGCGTTTATGGATGTATTCAGAAAGCTACTTTTCTTGGGAATCAACCTGTATTCTGTAATTAACGTAATTAAAACTTAGATGCCCCTTTTCTTCTCATTTATGATGGTGGATATGAGCGAAAGACTTCAACTGGCTGGCTTTGGTTTCCTTTCTAAACCAGACAGCAGATGATAAACAGGTGTTCCACCTGACTGTAAACTAAGATCGTTATCATGGAAACAAACAAAAAAACTAAAAGTCAACTGCAAGGTATTCATCTGCAGCAGGACTTAAAAACCTCTAATGGGAAATAATTAGCTGAGGTGCTGACAGAAGACTCCATTGAGTTTTCATTCACAATGGCACACTTTGTGTATGATCAAAATGTAGACCATTCATTCTGTGACAATTAGCCAGCTGAACTCATATGAACCTGGACTTTCAGGTGCAGCATATCAGAATCTGGTTTTGGTTACAGTACGTATACATACAACTGTTAAAGCCTGCTGTTTGCCTGTGGGCTTACCTTGAGAGGCTTGGTGACTTAATAGAACACAAAGTGTTACAGTATGGAATAAAGACATGCACAACTTTTAGCCTTTCAATGAAGATGCAGGTTGGGCGGTGATAATTGACATGACTCAACTGTAAACTATGTTGGGTTTTGGAACATCAAAAGCTAGCTGGATGAACATGTTTGGGTTTTGAGGATCCTATAAGGTGCCACAACAAAACCCAGTAGTATATGTTTAATTTAACTTTCAATACTCCCAGTTAAGAAAAATTGGTGACTTTCAATTAATACTCAACTGGTTGCTGCAAACTGGATGGTTTCGGTTTTAGAGTACGGATGCAGATCTTGCTACAATTTATATTTCATTGTTCTTTTAAATACTAATTTATATTTCATTTATTAATACAATTACAGCTGAGTTTCCGATTGTGTTAGAATTAGTACAGCTTACAATAGAGAGAATTTATCTATAGAGAGAATTTATCTATAGAGAATCGGCGGGATGAAACCCTCTTTAATGGTCACACATGCAGAGCACACAGCACACACAGTGAAATGTAGTCTCTGCTTTTAACCCATTCTAGTACCAGGAGTCTAGTACTAGGAGCAGTGGGCAGCTATTGTACAGCGCCCAGGGAGCAATGGGAGTGAGGGGGTGGGGGTGAAGCCCAGGAGGTGAACTGGGACCTCTCAAAGTACCAGTCCACACACCATATTTGAAGTCTGTTTGGGGACTTGAACTGGCGACCCTACAGCTCCCAGTCCAATCCCCTACTGAGCCACTGCCGGACAATGTCAGTAAACCAGCTATTAATTTTACAATAATCAGCCATTTTAGGATTGGGCCTGATGCAACATTTAAATATGTGCACTTCCAGCCCATTTCCACTGAACTTCAGGATATCTAACATGAATTCGCCATTCCTGTGTTTCTCCAATCTCGCGACTCATTGGCTATGTGTCTGATGACTTAAGTCCACTGCCTCAGGGGCTATATTTGTGGGGTTCTGGTTACTGTCCCTTTAGCAACTTTCGACGCAAAAATGTAGTTGGTGTTGAGAGATTCCATCGTATAACACTGGAGTGTTTCACAAAAAGCCACTTTACATACTGATAAAAAGCGAATTTATCAACAGACGATAGCTGATGTGGTCTTGTATTGCCATATGGCTAATAAGTCCTGCCTCTTTTGGTTAATTATACACAGACTAATATGGAAACTAGAGTGTTTCCGATATCAAAATCTAGAATGGCCTACAGATTCTGCATTTATATATAATCTCTGCTGGCTTAAGACATTTTTTTATGTCAGAAGATCTTACCTAACTTAAAGTATCGTATACTTTCAGCCGGTAATGCTGCCAATGGTAATTGTCAGGCCATGTTGTCACATCCCTACATGGACCACTACAAGAAACACAAAGGGAACCACCATCTTTCAACTGCATCTGTAAAACCAAGACAACAAATTATTCAAAAAAATAATAATTTCAGCATACTATATAGATATATATATTTAGCTATATCTCAGGTTCAGGTAAACTTCAAAAGAATAAGAAATAACAATATCAGCAGGACAGAAAACAATGATACTGGTTGTAGTTTAGTAGGTTTTAAATCAATGAAAAGGACTAAAGCCTGCCAAACAATGAATGTTATTTTAACAGTTTGTGAGGGGCTGTCTGCTTTTGTTATCTGGTATAATTAAACCTGTGATCTTCACTAGACTGCAGTCAAACTTGTGCATTGTCTGGCTCGCCTGTCGCCAGTCTATGCGACAACATCCTCCTCAGTCACTTTAACACCATCTGATGGAATGAAAATGAAAATGAGCGCTGTGTTTATGTGGATTTATTCATAATGTGCACGTAGGTCAGGAGAATGAATGATTGCAGAATCTTTGATCAGAGTAATTGATACGGCAGCTTGGCGTGCAGATAAAGGAAGCTGTTAACACTGTTTTATCTGCGGTGTAACTCTACTCAGATGAACCTGAGGTTTGTGGCGGGACCATTCAGTATGTCACTTCATTGTCTGCAGCCTCGCCAGTGGATATACCTCAACCCTGGATATTACAAGATACTTATCAGCTTCGTCTCGCAGAGCGGAAAGCAAATGGAGTCATCCAGACAAAGACTGTTTCTCTCTCTATCTCTGAGAATCCTAATTGTCTGGTTTTCTCATGTATTAACAAGTGTTACCGCTTTTCATCCACAATCGTCTCACAACACTCACTCGCTCTTTGTTTCCTGGTATCGCTCCGCTCTAGAAGCTAACCTGCTTTGGCTCTGCCTCTGTTGATCTTTTGGCAAGGAATAGTCCTCATATTTGGTTTAGAGATAAATACGAATGACGATTATGTTATAACATGATTGCATCGTGTTAGACGACAGCTCTTGAATAAAACTCCAAACTTGACTTACGAGGCTCTGTTATTGTCCTATCAATGGTTTCTGTCAACAATTCAATCGCTTCACTCTTACTCTCATTGGCTTCACATCACAGATCTCCATGTGGGACTAGTCTGCTACTTGTCCATTGATGAGAAGTTTGCTTAAATTAAAAATATGTTCTTTTACCTCTGGGATTGAGTCTAGAAAGGGTCTGCTACCCTAAACTGTGTTAAGGTTCGGAGTTTGTTAGGCTTCACAAACTCAAACAGCAACTCGATCAACAGAAAATGAATCTGCAAACATCAGACGATCAACGTCAAAGTTAGGATCGATTTTTAAGCAAAAATGTTGGAACTGTTCTTTGGTTAAATTATTAATGCTTTTCACTTATGATTTTAGACTCTTTAGATTTAGATATAGATTTTGACCAGACACATATTCGGAAGATGTTATCTTAGGCTCTGGGAAACTGTTATGGGCATTTTACAGTAAATAGTAAGTTGCTTGGGACTGCGCTCAGTTACGTGGTGTCATTATGTCACAAGTTGCGTTCAATGCATCTCGCAATGATTGGTCATTTTAAGAATATTTGTGTTTTTGAGCCATTCATATCTTAACATAGGGAGCAGGTCCTCTTCACTGAGTCTGCCATGTTTCTATAATAACTCAGAAAGGACAAACCAAACAATGGCTCTATAGAGGGCTTTTTGCGTATTGCGCTACTTAAAGGTCACTGGTGGATTATTTTAAACGTCTGATTGAATGGTTTTGGTAAATATCTCCTTTCTCAATGGACCAAGCCAACTGATGTTAGCATCTTGCTTATGTATGTTTGAACAGGAAAGATCTAGGCCTCCTGTAAGATTTTGGAGCCACAGTGGCAACATTTACCAGAAGAAAACATCAGTGATCTTAATCCAATACTGTCTGACGATGTCAAACTAGAAATGTTAACAACTTTATATTTTCCCCTAGCTTGCTGAAACACGGAGATGAGTGCTTTGAACCCGCATCCTGCCCTTGCCTGTGGAAAGGAAAGGAGTATTACCCCGGCGACAGAGTGTCCTCCCCTTGCCATCAGTGGTAAGTTCATGCCACATATAAACTCAGATCAAGCTTTTATGTAAAACTTGGTCTTGTGATTCCACATGATCTTTTCCTTTCTTCCGTTGGCCTTCATCCATTTTGTCAGGGTATACAAATGTGTATTATCTCCACCAATCATCCGATTGGCAATATCTGTCAGAATGAAGACATATGGCCAACAACTCTGCTAATTTTTCAAAGTCAGATTTTGCCTGACTCCTGAGATCGTCAGAGCAGCTAAAGTGGCCACCTGATATCCATAATTTTCTGCTATCACAGAACAGAAAGAGCCTTGAAAACAGAGCGGGCCCTTGAATGACTCTTTGATTCCCTCTGCCTCAGACTGTTCATCGCCAGTGAAAGGAAACACTCTCCCAGTGATCTCAGTCATTCTCCCATCCTCCCATTTTCTCCTTCAAGCCATAGCCAGGGAAGAAGATGTAGATGACAGCCTAATAGCGCAATGAGCAAATGATTCAGCCTTTGAAAATTCACCGGCCACTTTTCTGCTTGCTGTAAACCTGAGGTGCTCAACAAAAGGAGGCCATTAGACGTGAAAAAAATGTCCCCTCACTAAGTGGGAACAAGTTGATGCTGAATCACTGAAGCTTTGCTGTCTTTGTAGTGTTTGCCAGCATGGGACGTTCCAGTGTGTGTTTCATCCGTGTCCATCCATGTGCATGGCCTACGGTGACCGCCACTACAGGACGTTTGACGGACTGCTGTTTGACTACGTTGGTGCATGCAAGGTCTATCTTGTAAAGGTATTGAAATAATTTATCTATACTAACGGGCCGTCCACACTACAGCTTCGACAGCTTCAAAAACGGTTTCCAACCCGGCTGCCCATTCACTTTGAATGGGGTGACGTCACGTTGCCTCGCTTTTCGCCGAACTGAATTGTGGGTAGCATAGTGGTCCGTCTCCGGCATCTCCGGCGTCAGAAGTTGAACAATGTTCAACTTCTGTCGCCGGAGACGCCGGAGTAGCCAGCGCCAGCCAATCAAATCCCGTTTCGGAAAATCTGACAGCTCAAGCCGTAGCCAATCAAACCGTGTCTAAGCTGGGAGAGATATCCCGCCGTTCATTTCTATATTTCAAAAAAAGATGGAGGAGAAACTAACTATCGCCGTAGCAAATCACCCGGTTTTGTATGACCAGACCCTCTTCACCTACCGGGATACAAACCGGAGGAACCAGGCATGGAGGGAGGTGGCAGAGACAGTGGGTGAAACTGGTAGGTTTTTGCCTGTTTGGGGAGTTTATATATATATTGCTCGCATAAAATCCTTGGGGTTTTTTGCTTTGTATGTCGGGGGCGGGAGATTCATGTGATTGGTTGTTGGTCGCGTTGCTCGAATAAAATCCCCAATCTTCAGACACGCCCAGCTCCAGGCTTTTTTTGAAGCTGTAGTGTGGACGCTCCGTAAGGGAAACAAAAGTGTGTGTTTTAAATAATTAAATCCATTAGCTTTCTTTCTGTACACTTAAGGTGTTTAGTTTTCAATTTTAGGTTGCTTTTAGGTTGTCCAAACGCAACAAAAGTTGATCACTGCATTTTTCAGAAAATATCTTCTTGTGAGAATGGCAGCTCAAGAAAATGCTTCAGATAACAAATTAAATAGATACTTTAAGACAAAACAACCTGTTTATCCCCTCAAAAGTATTTTTTTTGTCCAAATGTTGACCCCATCATATATATATTTATAAGTATAAACACATCATGTTAGGTTTAGTGTCAGGAGTTTTTGTATTTTCTGTGATTATGTTTCCTCTCGTCCACAGAGCAGTGTTGATGTGATGCTCAGTGTGACAGCCGAGAACGTCGACTGCTTCGACAGCGGAGTCATCTGCAGGAAGTCTCTGCTGATCAACATCGGCAGATCTGTCGTAGTATTCGATGATGACTCTGGAAAGCCCGTAAGAGTCACTTCCAATATATTTTTCATATATATTAATGACATAGGTGGCCAGAAGCACATTTGCTGCATGAAAAGAAGCATCAATTCTAAAATACAGAATATGTGCAACTGGTTTTATTGTCTCACCTTTAAGTAGCGAAGAAAGTCATTGTCACTGGTTTTGTTGGATGATTATATTTAAGTCAACTCTAGAATAGTATTCAAGAACATTTCAGTAAAATGTACGTCCCATTTTTTGCAGAATCCATCGAGTGTGATTGACAGGAAGCAGAGGATGTTCATCTGGCCAGCCGGGTACTTCACTGTGGTTCATTTCCCAGAGGAAGAAGTAACCGTCCTCTGGGACCGAAAGACCAGCATCCACATCCAAGTCGGACCTCGCTGGCAGGTAGGACGCTGTTTCAGTGTTTTCTTTCTAACAAAAGGGTCACTAAAAGGAAAGCTAAAAAATTAACCAATATGTTTTTTATCCATATTCAAACTACAATCAGACAGCTTTCTGCCTCCCCCGGTACTCCATGAAGAATATAAATATTCTCTCTGTTCTGTACAATCTGACCATATGGACTATTTTAAAAGGATATCATGTTTAGGGAATTAAGATATTTGAAAAGAGATGTTGGTGATGTGTTCAGGGAAAGCTGAGTGGGCTGTGTGGGAACTTTGACATGAAGACAGCGAATGAAATGCGGACACCCGACAACATCGACTCCTCGACTTCACAGGAGTTTGGAAACAGCTGGACTGCAGTAGAGGTGAGTGAAACGTGCTGTATCATCAAACATTTGTCACACTTGATTAAATGTATCCATTTATGTGCACAAACCTACAAATACCACTAGACCAGAGTATTCAGCAGTGTTACATTGAACTGAGGACATTACTTCAAGTATATGAGGACACATACAAGGTGCTTGTATTTGTGTATTTCCAATTTATTTTCTTAATACTTCTACTCCACTAAATATTGTCTTTTTTCCACCGCTGCATTTGTCTTACAGCTTTTGATGATGCATACGTTTACCTAAGTCAAGGCTCTGAATAATTCTTCCACTACTGCTTTCCTGATTGTCCTCCTAAGCCTCTCATAAAAAGTTGTGATTTATCACCTCTGCGTGTGTTTTTGTGTTCAGTGTGTGAACAGTCCAGATATCAGACACCCCTGCAGCCTCAGTCCGCTCAGAGAGCCCTTTGCAAAGCGGCAGTGTGGCGTCCTGCTCAGTGAGGTCTTCATGGCCTGCCACCCTGTGGTGAGTAACAGCACAACAAGCCCTATGTCCCATTTTGAGTTTCCCAAATAAATCCCAAATAAGTACAATCTTTATTCTGGACCATTATTTAATTCGTCCTGCTCATCCTTTTGTAGGGATTTCTAAATGAACTCTTTATTTTATTTCCAATAAATTACTGAAAGGTGTTCGTTCTTGTTTATGTTCAGGTGGATGTAACCTGGTTCTACATGAACTGCCTGGCTGACACGTGTGCCTGCAGTCGTGGAGGAGACTGTGAGTGTTTCTGCACCAGCGTGGCAGCGTATGCCCAGCGCTGCTGCCACCAGGGCGTCCCTGTCGACTGGCGCTCACCGTCTCTGTGCCGTAAGTCAGAACGCAAGGATGCGAAAACCTGATCTGTCCCAGGAGTTCATTTCGATCTGAAACGGTTTCCTCGAACAATAATAACCCCTATTTTTAGTAATAATCATTAACTTCTTTATTATTTCCTATATGCATCATTACATTTGGTTCTTATTTGTCTTGATTATGGAGCACTTTGTAGGAGCTATTACTATCATTAATTTTGTGCTTCTTTTCACAGCGTATGATTGTGAATTCTACAACAAAGGTACGACAATCTTTCCACTGATCTAAAAGCCATTGAATCAACACACACTCACAAATCATTTATATAAACAATACAATTAACAGTAGTTTCTGTCTTGTTTGAAGTTAATATCCAGCTGGATGTATTTTTGCTTCCGCTCCAGAGAGACTGGTTGATTTTGAAGGCAAAAACAGATTTGATGGGAGAGGTTACTTTCCTGTTTGATTTTCATTTGATAAAGAAGTGATCAATAAAACGGTATTTGTCTTGAACCCCTAAAAAAATACATAAAAACATTAAACCGAGTAGTATGGTGTACAGAATGTGTAGCTTTTGTGATACATTATACAGGCTTTGTTTAATATGAGCAATACTACTTACTTTGTAACAGAGATACATTAACATGGCCTCCTGTCTTCAGTTCTGGGTAAAGGGCCCTACAGGCTGATCACCTTCAGGGACAGGACCACGCTGCTGGCAGCCAGCAGGACCAGCGGCTCCCTGTTCCTGCAGAAGGGCAGCCTCAGCACCTTCACCCCCACCCCTGGAGTCCTCTCACAGTTCATGATGACGCCGGGCCTCAGCAGAGCCCGACCACATGGTGAGTTACCTCTATTCACTCTGCACGGTTACAATTCATTTACAAAGCAGGATTCACTTCACTGGTCGAACTGACTTAGTAATTCTCTCTTTTTTCAGCGGTCAGAACTCACAGCTATTTATCTAGTTATCTGAGAATAAGATAATGCAAATAAGCGCACAAAGAACACTTCTAAAATATTTACTTAAATGCAGACTAAGTTCTCTATGAGCGCATCGAAGCATCCTGAAAAAAACCCTGTAGTGAAGATGTATTGCCATAGCAATCAAATAAAAAAACGTTAACATTTAAAAAATTCACAAGACTCAAGACCTACTGTGGAAACTCTGAGCACTGTTTTTATCTTTAAAGAGCATTCTGCACATTTCCCAATATTAAGGAGTGATATCTTTAAACAAATCCTTGCTTTTGTAATTGCTTTTCACTCTATATTTTGATATTCTCAATATTTTTTCTTCTTGATTTTACAAGAACACCTACAACTGAAAGAAATACTAGATGAATCTGATGATTGAAAATGTCAATTTATAACAAGAGCCTTTTATGGGAATTAACTTGAATAACACCTTTAAACGACACAACATGTCCTTTAATTGTTACCTCTGTCTGAGTCCGGTGAGTTCATTGGCAGTCACTGCTAACACTACTTACTTTACTACATCTGGACCTAAGTGGTGAATGAAAACCTATTGACCTGGTTTCAATTTGATAACAATGTTAATCACACGTTTTTAAAATGTCATCTTGACACTGGATTTCTGATCAGCAGTCGTAAACATCCAATCACGCCATCTGTCCTTCATAATCTGTGACCTGAGAGTTACAAAGAGCCTCTAATCCAGCCAGGCGCCGTTCTCCTCTTCCATTGTTTCCTCTGTGTTAAACTGTGTTTTGGATGATTTGAGCGCCTCAGTGAAAACACTGATGGAGAAGATGGACTTGCATTGACTTCCTTTGGCAGAAGGGCTCTGAAATCAGATTGCCAAATGCTAATATGGCAACATGAGCTGCAGGCTGGTCAGAAAGCCAAGACTGGAACAAGCTGGACTCGAGAGTATGCTGCAATGCTGCTGTACTCTGGCTCAGACACCCATTTATATACAGTTTATCAACAATAAAGCTTTTGTTGTGTTCTGTGAGTTACTAGAAGAGGACTCATAGAAATACGTTTAAATTCTGCTTTTGCACTGGAATGTTAAATTCACTGTTTCAATTGTATTATTTATTACATTTCAATACAAATAAAAAGGTGTTTTGCATCTTTTTCTGCAGCTGCTTCCCCCTGTTGCAGCTGCAGAATAAATAGGAATATAAGGATTTTAACAGATTCTGCTTCTGCAAACAAAATGTATCCAGACTAAGCCACTTTCAGTTAGAGAAAAACAATGATGAAGTTTTGAAGGAATGTTGTGCCGATGGCTCCCGATGTACTAACAATATGTTTTGCTTCTATCTCCCAGACACATCTCGGGTTTCCTTTGAGGCATCAGACCGACCCAACTACTTCCTGTACGCGAGCCCTAGCGGCCAGGTGAAGCTGGCCAAGTGGGAGGACAGCGAAGCATTCTGGGAAGGAGCCACCTTCGTGCTCCACAGGAACACCTGGATCCCCGGCTACGACTCGCTGGAGTCCCACGCTAAACCCGGCTTCTTCTTGCACGCCACTCCTGCCCGCCTCCACCTGCTCAAGTACAGACACATCGACAGCTTCCGCAAGGCCACGCTGTTCAGACTCACAGGTCAGCAGCACTGACATGACCAATGTTCAGCAAACACTACACACCAACACTCAACAGAAGTGTCAGAGCTACAGATTCTGCAACTACACTGGAAGTACCAATGTGCTTAATGTAGCGCAAAACAATTGTACCAATTGATTTAAATCCATACAGAGAGTATGGAGCCAGAAAAAACAACATGTATGGTGTGTAACGTTTGTTGAGTGCACTCCAATGCATGTCTACAGCCGGAATCTACATTGTGGCACAATTTATCAAAATGTATTTCATGTTAATTAACATACATCTTGACAAGTGACACAAATCCTTTCAAAGTTTCCTTAAATGTGCGATCATATATTAATATTTTGGGAAATGAATTGATAGCTATTCTATTCACATAGACCCCTGTCAAATGACTGTATCCCCAGGATGCTGTAACCATTTAAGGGTTAAGGTATTTGTCTCAAGTCATATTTATCCTATACAGAAAGCATACCTGTAAGAATACATCTCCAGGGCTTTTTTCAGTTGTCAAGGTAATGAGCTTCCTTTTCAACACACTTTTCGGAAACTTTGATGTTGACCTGACAATAGTTGGAGACACAGAGAGTAAATGGCATGATGAGGTTTTAGTGATATTTTTAAACCTCAGTGAGGATTCAGGAAGCTTTGCTCAGGGTTCAGCTGGCCATCAGGGTTCAAAGGTCAAGACTACTGACTCCTCTGGCTGCATAGCAGCCTAGGCTAATCACTGATGCTAAAAATACAGCAGCATTTCTGTTAGTTTATGGAAATGGCCTCCGAGCCAATAGCAGATTGGATTTCCTGCTGACGACAGTGAATGCCGAACACATTCAGAGCCAGGGATGAAGTCTAGCCTTCAGACAGACGGACAGAAATTGCTTTCTAAGTTCATCACATTACTGGTCTGGGAAAACATTTAAGGATCACTTTTATCCAGGCTAGATTAGAAACTTCTTATAAAAGATTCCCTGCAGACTGAGGTGTCATCAGAGTGATTGTATCTTGTATTAACACTGTATAAGAAGTTTAATCAAGACTAAATTATATTTTAACACTTTTTCAGCAACCTAGTTTCATTAATGCTATGCATTGTTGCAAAGCATTGTTCAAAAACCCTGAACTTTATTTAAACTGTAATTTATGTTCCAAATGTTCAAAAGATACCAAGTTTGTCATGTGTATGACATGACGATACATCGGATATTTAATTTCAATTAATGTAATGCAACCATTAAAACCATGTGAATGCCCATTTAAGGGTTAACAGGGCCTTTGAGAAACAACAGTCTTGCGACACTGATGTTTGTTGTATTTTGTTTTTCATTAGGCCCCAGCCCGGATGCCCCCCCTGGTCCTCGGTGTCAGTGGAGGTATGATTCCTGCGTCATCCCCTGCTTCAAGACCTGCAGTGACCCGTCAGCTGAAGCCTGCGTCAGCATCCCACAGTGAGACCTTTGACCTTTTCCATAACTCAAATCATCTCAAACTGTTTGTACATACTCTCTACTGGATTTAGATATCTAATGTCATCCACCTGTGATCAGATGGAGCTCATTTGACCAATAAGCTTTAAATGTTGTATTTATTTTAAGTGAGTAATAAGAATGATTCCCCTCCACATATTAATTTAGTCTATTACCATTCTTTTTTTAATGGCTTTTCCTTGTTGCTCTGTGTACAGAGTGGAAGGCTGCCTTCCTGTCTGCCCCCCACACATGGTATTGGATGAGATCACCCGTCGGTGTGTCTATGTTGAAGACTGTGAGTATCCACTGATTGATTTCAGTGGTGTATTGCATGTGAAATGTTTCAGATTTTTAAGGAAAACAGGATGTTGTGTTGTTAGATTGTTGTGGCAGGGTTACAGTGTTTGAAAGTAGGAGGCAATTAAATTAAAAAAACTGTGACAGTTATTGGTTAGGTATAAACTGTGTCTCTGTCAATCTCACTGCTTCTCTAACACACATTTTATTGTTTGGGTTCAGGCATTAAGGTTCCAGTTACTGTGCAGCCTGTAACGCCATCCACTGCTCCACTGACCTCTGCAGCTGTCACTTCTGAAACCACCAGAGGGATTGCTCCCTCCACCACCCACCTCCAGACCACCACCATCCACCTCCAGTCCACCACCATCCACCTCCAGTCCACCACCATCGCCACTGCATCCTCTACCCCTCAACACACTGGTCCTACCACTAAAATGACCACAACTAGTCCTGTTGATGGCACACAGACGACCTTGTCACAGGCACCACCCGCCCCTGGCGAGCCCATCCTTCCTGTAGCTGTCTCAACTTCGGCAGCTCCTGAACTTGCTATAACAGCAGGACCTCCAACGCCCCCAACTGTTAGGCCAGATGTGGAGGAGCCGCTGTCTACTGTTAAAGTGACTGAAGCCTCGTCCACCACTGTAGCAGGTACAACAGCATGGACAACTGGAGCTGTGAGGTCCACTACCAGCCCCTTCGGTCCCAGCACGTCCAAGACGAGCAGCGCTCCTTTTGCCATCACGGCTCTCTTCTCCACTACAAAGCCCTCCGACCTCCCTCCGACACTCTTCACAACCACTGCCACAACCCTGCAACCACCTACCCCTGCAGCACAGATCACAAGCTCCATTGTACAGCCAACCACCATAAGTAACCCTCCTCCCATTGCCTTGCAACCAACCAAAGCAACCACGGAGGCTACAACACATTCATCAGCAGTTACTCCGATATTAACCACGTCTAGTCTAAGGCCTGCAGTAGTGTCAGAGATGTCTACAGTAACAGACAGGACTACTGTACCCAGTACTACTGCCACTGCATACACAGAAACCAGCACAAAGACTGTAACAGTGGAACGACTACCCTCAACAACAACTAGACCCATCGCTCCTGATTTACCAAGCACAGCGTCCACAACCTACTCCCCTCTGCCAACCTGGCATTCTGCCGAAACAGGAACTGTATCGTTGCCAAAAGTCACTTCAACCAGAACCACCGAATCAGTCACACCAGTTGCACCTTTCGCCACTAGTAAAACAACACTGTACGAAAGTCCAGAGACAACATCAGCAACTTCTATTACAGAGAAGATTCCGTCCAGCACTCCTGCTGAACTCAAAACCTCTACAACAATTGTTCCTGAGTTACCAATGTCAACCCCTATCCAGGTTGTTCAGACCACATCTGCACCATCTGCTCCTACCTCAAACTGGGGAACATCGACAAAGCAAGTGTCCATACTTGAATCTACTGTGAGTGAAATACTTTTAGCTACGACAACAGTTTCTGCCCCTCCACCTTTGAAGATTACCACAACTTCTCCAGTGCCCACCACCAAAACCTATGCTGAGAGAACCTCCTGGCCTACTGCTGTCCCAACAGAAGAAACAACTAAGACCACAACTTCAAGCCCCCCAGATGTTCCAGAAGCAACCACAGTGTCCAGGGGTCCTACTGCCACAACAAAATCAACTGTACCGCCGGTGTCTCCTACACAAACCACTGCTGTACCACTTTTACCAACCACTGAGAGCTCCTCCTCTCCTGCGTCTACCGTGCGGACCTCTGAGCCGTGGGTCCCACCCCAATGGGAGACCTTCTCCACCCCATTCTACAGCCCTACAGTGAAGACAACGCCAGAGGTCACTACTTTCATTCATGAAGTAACTTCTACAAAAACGACTTCAGTGCCTCAGATTCCCGTGACAACAAATCAGGTTGAAACCTCTGCAACATTAGCTGCTGCCCTAGCCCCGACCACCAAAACTACAACGTCGCCTGAAATCTCAACTTCAGAAATAGCAGCCACTACAACGAGGAAACTGGCCACACCCTCACATTCACCTGCACCTGGTAGTCCTGAGACACTTCTCACCACCATCTCTACAAGAGCTCCACCAGGTATTGTGACCACGACGCTCAGACCTGTAATTGTGCAACCTATTACAGAGACGACACATCCAGTGACTGGCAGGGTGGAAGTGTCAACAAGATCTACAACGACACCACCTCCATCTTGGTCTCCCCTGCACACAAGGACTACTTCCACCGCAGTTCCAAGGCCAACCACTTTCCAGGAGAAAGTCACCACCCGATTGGTGTCAACTGCTAAAGCTACACCAGCTACAACAACTACCACCATTGCACGGACGACCACTTTAAGAACAACACCTCGAGTTACACCCAGAATCACGTCGATTGAGAGGTCAACCACCAGGCCAGCCACAGCAAGGGTCACAATAACAACAAGTGTACCAGAAGTATCTTCCATATGGACCACTCTTGGCCCACCAACTGTCAAACCAAGCCCTGGCGTAATGACCACGTCAAGAGAACCGTTTTTAACTGTTCCAACAACTGCAGAGTCCGTGGCCCCAACGAGCAAGACAGAACTTGCTGAAACAACCCCAGCAGTTCCCATCTTGCCCACCTTACCCGTTCCAGCCCCTTCTCCTACTCTGACAGCGGTCACCTCTACAGCCGCTCCAACAACCACCAGCCAAGAGACAACCAGCTCTGAGAAAACCATGACAACCAAAGAGAAGGAAGTTTCAGCATCCACATCCAAATCGGTGACGCCTCCACATGATACACACCTGATCTCCACCCAGACACCCGGTATTCACACACCATCAACTTCTTCACATCCAGCAGCAACCTCGGTCCAAGCTACTGAGCAGGACAAAGTCAATCGTACAAGTCCAGGTGCAACCACGCCTCCTGCACTGACTTTACCTCACACGACGATGGAAACAACCAGACACACAGTAGAGTCGACAACGTCTTTGACTGTATCACCAACAAGGAGTTGCATTGTAGGTTGACATTATACATCTTTATTTTAGACATTTCAAAATAAGAGGTCATTTAAAGCTTAAATTACAGTATATGACACATAATTGTAGCTAATTCCTCTTGCTGAAACAGGCCATGGTATTACAAGTTTCAGGAAAAAAAAGCGCATGAGTTTGATATTTTCCCAGATATGTAGCCAATAAAGCTTAGGTCAATTGTCTGTTAAGTCAATCCTTACCTTACGATGCACTCAATGTTAGTTTTATATTCTGTTTACAAACATCTCTGTTTTTACATTTTTCTTTTGCGACTTCTGGATTTTGACTTTTTGACTTCCTGCCTTTCAGCCTCCGTATGCAGAGATAGTGGATGAATGCACAAAGTACATCTGCGTTAACAACCAGCTTGTCCTGTTCAACAAATCTCAAAGCTGCCCCTTCACCTCTGAACCTCCGAACTGCGGACTGCTTGGCTTTGCCATACTGGTCAATGGAGACAAATGCTGCCCAAAGTGGGACTGTCCATGTGAGGAAAACAAACACACATCCAATGACAGTACATGTCCTAGTTTTGACATTTCTCCAAACCAGTGTTCATTCATTGATGTCTCTCCTGTGTGCTCTAGGTCGCTGCTCGATGTTTCCAGATCTGAATGTTATCACATTTGATGGGAACAGCGTTGCCATCTACAAGGCTGCCTCATACATAGTGACCCAGTTGCCCAATGAGACCATCAGCATACTGGTTCAGGAGTGCCCTGCTGAGTCAGAGTCAAATGTGAGTCAATATCTGACTTAGCAGGTTCCCGTAAAGTGATTTTAAATTGAAGTGACTTAATTGATTGTCTTCCATTTTGACCTGGTTTTCTTTCCAAAGCTTCTTTGGAATTTCACCAACCTCTGTTTGGTGGCACTCAACATCACGCACAAATCCAACCACATCATAATCAACAGGTTGCAGAGGAGGGTAAGAGTCACCCTTTTCTTGATTATTACTTTGTATATTAACTTTCACATAAGCTTAATATTTATTTCTAAAACTAATAAGACTATGTGATATCACATGCACTCTTCCAGCTCTACGTCAACTCCCGCTACGCCAAGCCTCGATTCAAAAAGTTTGGCTTTGAGATATACGACACAGGGAACATGTACCTGATCCACAGCCCATCTGGTCTCAAGCTGCAGTGGTACCACAGCACGGGCATGATGGTGATCGACACAGACAGCTCCAGCAACAAGCTTCAAACGATGGGCCTCTGTGGTAAGAGTAGTTGTACTCTGCAAACAATTTTCATTATACAAAATACTGTACGTTTCTCCTTAAACACCTGTATGATGTGCTGCTCACAGTTTCTCCTTACAAAAGTGTCTGGAAGCGATATCCACATAAAGTCTATGCTCAGGCATTCATATATTATTTCAACCCTCTCTCGCATCCAATCCAGGTTTCTGTGATGGAGACCCAACAAATGACCTGATGATGGCCAACGGCACCACTGTGGGCGCAAGCGAGGATCCGGCTATTTTCATCGATAGTTGGCAGGTTCCCAACACCACCAGCTACATCAGCCACAGCCGCAACCGCGAGCTCAACTGCTCCACCAGCAACTGCTCCGGCTGCATGCACATGCTGCAGAGCGACGCCTTCTCCCCCTGCCACGCCTTCGTATGTTAATCTGTAAACCTTTTTTCAGGTTCCTCTCCTCACACAAGAGCCAGTGTTAGCTTGGAACTTAGACAGTCTGCTGTTAAAGATGTATTTTTGGACACAAAAAATTACTAAATGAATGAATACAAGTTACAAAAATCCTAATGTATTTCATTTATCAGCCTTAATCTTAACATAATAAGCATTATCTATGTGTGTGTTTTATTGTGTCCAGGTCCCTCCAAGCACATTTTGTGAGGTTTGGGTACGAGATGCAGAGTACGTCAACAACCAGTGTGTTGCGCTGGCTGCCTACGTGGCTTCCTGCCACAAATTCAACATCTGCATTGAATGGAGGACTCCAGATTACTGCCGTAAGATTTCTTCCTTTAACAGAGCCTTAAAATAATGTGACTCTGACAATGAGCAAAACATCTGGTTAAATATCATTCACAATAATTTGTGTTTGATTTGATCTGTTGGCAATGTTCATGTTATCATAGTTATTAGTACCAGGAGTTTTGGTGACACCTTTTAATTAATGCTACACAATCATTGTGACCAAAATAATACACTTTTGTGATATTATATTGATATCTATAGAAAAATGTAATAAAAAAGGTTATCATTCATTTAGTCTAATATGGTCTCCAACCATAATTTGAAAAAAGTGCAATTCAAGAGTCACTTGATAATTTACACAATCCTATCATGTGTTTTTTTTTACATAAATACTTAAATGTTTAAATATGACTGATATCATTAACACCATTATATATGAAACTCCTAATTCTAAAGTAAAGTGATGCGTTTAAGGGACTGACATAGTTGTTGTGTGTCATCCTGCAGCGTTTATGTGTCCCGACACTCTGCGGTATCAGGCCTGTCTGCCGGCCTGCACCTCTCAGTCCTGCCCCAACCATGACTTTGACGCGGACCCGGATCAGTGTTCAGGCCTGACTGAAGGCTGCGTGTGCCCCGCGGGAACGCTCCTCCACCGGCCGTACTCTGCCATCTGCATCTCACATGAGAAGTGTGGTAAGACACACTCTCCACTCCCTGTAGGGGAGAGAAAGAGATCTTGAACTCGAGGCAAATTACTAAGGCATGAGATTGTTAAGGGAACTTGTCATTATCTTTTTAAACAGTGCTTTTTTGTACACTCTTGAAATGGCAAACCATAAACTAAAAATAATGCTGTGTGTGTGTCTGCAGCCTGCACTGACAGTTCTGGATTTCCTCGTGCAAACGGTGAGGTGTGGAAAGCCTCCAAAGATGCATGCTGCATGTATCGCTGCGACAACGACACCATCGTTCCCGTGGAGTACAACTGCTCCAACTTGCTGTCCCTGGTGTGCCGTCGGGCAGGGGAGGTGATCATCAGCCTGGCCGACGACACCAGTTGCTGCCCGCAGAAAGTCTGTGGTGAGGCCACCAGAGTTCCTGCACCCTGATTTAAAATCTGCTAGAGAACAGCATCAAATCGAAGGCTCATTGCATGTGTTTTTTTGTTTACAGTGTGTAACCAGAGCATGTGTGACCTGCTCCCTCCTGAGTGTAAATACGGAGAGAAGGTGGTGTCGTACTACAGACAGGACTCCTGCTGTCCGGACTTCATCTGTGGTGAGTCTCCTCGCCGATCAGTAAAGTGATGGCTTTATTTTTGTTGTCAAACGGATGAGCTGTGTCAGATGTGATGTTCTCCATCTTCGATGTACGGAAGCTCTGAGAGGAAAGTGAAGAAATTAAAAATTCTGGTGACCCATTTTCTTTGTCTGACTTAAAGTGAAAACAGACATCTTTTCTACTGTGTTATTGACTTGAGGGTTAGGGTAAGATTTTTTTAATCTGTTAAAATAGGTGGGTGAAAAAGTTTGGCAGGTGATTCTTTTTTTTTCATCAGAATATTTTTCTCTTGTGTTGTAATGCTGATTTGTGCCACAAGAGGCTGAAGTGCACCACTATCAAACACACCCATGTTTTTTTCTAGGTCATTTTCCCATTCACTCTGAAAACAAGGTTACTATGCTGTGTGTTAGCAAGTTCTGTAACTTTACTGTCATGTCATCCTTTTGTCTACCAAACATAAATGGTTTTATTTCAAGCAGGGGGAGTGGTGCACTTCCTCCTCATGTGTCCAAAATGAGAACTACAACAACAAAATAATAAATAACATTTCTCAGCTCTTTAAAAGCGCAATGAATTGTTAGATAAATAAAAAATATACAAAATGTCAATATTTGTTTTCATGTTGGATATATAACCTGTTGATTTCAGGAGCTTTAGAGATGTTTTAACCTTTGGACAGTGCCAGGCTAGCTGTTTCCCACCATTTCGACCCTTAATGCTAAGCTTAGCTAATCGTCACCGGTTTAATCTTGAATGTACAGATATGGAAACAGTCACATTTGTATATAATTCTGGACAAGAAAGCGAATAAGGATATTTCCTAAATATATATTTCCTATTACATTAATATTTTATTTTTTGCAGAGTGTGATCCTGAACTCTGTGAGTCGGAAGTTCCGTCGTGCAGAGAGGACCAGACGCTGATCGCCACCAGAGCCGACGGCAGCTGCTGCATTGCTTACATCTGCAGTCAGTACAGAAATGAACTGCCATCTTCTGTTTCTTATTTTATGATGAGGGTAACTTTAGCAGGTTAGCTTGAAGCCATCAGTGTGATGAATGATGTGTGTGTGTTTCATGCAGTATGTTCTTCCTGCGCGGAGATGCCTCCTCTCTGCCATGACGGCGAGTTGCTGACAGTGGACGCTAACACCACGGACCGATGCTGCCCCGCCTACCAATGTGGTCAGGGAACAAACACACACTTTGTCATTTTTTATTTACCTTTTTCTATTTCTACATTTACAGGGTGGACATTTCAACATTTGAAAAATAAGATGAGGATTTCTGTTAAAAATCTCATATTTGGTTCATAAGTTTGGAACCAGTGTAAGGGTTATATTTGCTTTGCTGTTTTGGTGCATAGCAATAAAGATAGTGAAAGCAAATAAAAGATAATGCTTCACAGGAAGCTAAATACAATATAATAGTTACAAATAAAAATCTAAAAAATATATAAACACAATGTATCAATGCGACAGCTTTACAATGCGACAGCTGTACAGTTTTGCAAAGACGTGCTAAAAATGGACCAGGGAATGTGCAAACATTTAAGAGAATATGTGCAGTGACATTATAATCCAAAAGGTGTTGGAAAAGGCACAGTTGGAAACTTTAATAAAAGGTGCCAACTGAACCTTGTATGTAATGAATTGTGGTGAAAAAGAGACTTTACATTAATATAGCGTGCAATGTGAATTGGGTGTGATGAGAGTTAGTGTCAGGGTTCGCTCTATTGAATACATCATGCTATGAATTCATAAATGACTGGCATATTTTAGCTTTGTGTGTGTGTGTGCAGTGTGTGAGCCCGACAGGTGCCCTCAGCTCAGTTGTCCTGTTGGGATGTCGGTGGTGTCTGTGTCCAGTCCGAGTCGCTGCTGTCCTAACCAAACATGCGGTACGACTATTAAAAACCTCCGACAGAAAAAATTGCCACCTGCATTTTAAATAGTTTTGATTTTACCTTGACTTGTACATGACAGTGTAGAATTTGGTTTAAAGCTGTACAGTCTGAAATGTGAAGATGATGACCAGTCACACTTTTTATTTTCAGAGTGCTCCTGCGATAAGATGACCTCGCCAAAATGTGGCCTGGTAAGTCATTACTTATAAGTGTGTTTAGACATGTGATGATGTATATTATATACTATCTATTTATAACTTTATTTACAGTTTGTATTCTCATGTACTCTCGTATTTGTTTGTGCCATTTCTGAAGTAATTTCTGTTCATCTGTGTCCTTGGTTCCATGTGTGTTATACTCTATGTGAACCCAGTTTGGTCACTTTGTGTTCTGCAGGGAGAGGCCGCCCAACTGGACCGGGCCTTCCTATCTGACCCACAGAACCGGTGCGCCTGCAAAAGATATAAGTGTGGTAAGAACAGCAAATTCAAATGATAGAGAATCAAAAATATAGTTCATTTTTCCAAAAGCAAGGAAATGTATTGCAATTTAGAAATGTTAAAAGCACTAAAATAATTAACATGAAGAAAAGTACAAAAAGTTAAAAACGTTTTAATTATTGATTATATTAATTGACAGTTTGCCATCTAACATTGAGACATTGACCGCTGACCTTTGCCATTATTGTGTGTGTGTTCAGTGCGAGAGGCAGTGTGTGTGTTTGGGGAGCGTGGCGTCCTGAGACCGGGTCAGACTCTGGTGGATCACCAGGACGACGGCCTGTGTCACAGCAGGACGTGCAGCCGGAGCCTGGACCCGGCGAGCGGCTTCCACCTGCTGCGCTCCAGCAGCCTCAACTGCTCCGCCCACTGCCAGCCAGTAGGAACACAATCACACACAATAAACCTACAGTACACACATACAAAGTACATACAAAGTAATATGGATTCATAATAGAATTTATATAAAAAATATTTTTAAATAAAAACATTTTTCATATCATTCACTGAAAGGGACAAACATGTCGGCATAACAAATATCTGTGAATCTGGACAGTGGCACTCATTACAGTGGGAGAGAAACACACATACTCACATATCTATATGTAAATAAACACATATCTTCATATACAGTATATTCTCTTATTTCCTTGCTGATTTTCTTTTTTTTTTACTTTTCTTTTCATCGTTTCACAAAACGTTGTGTTCTTCAGAATCAGATTTACGTTCCTCCAAAGGACCAGACGACGTGCTGCGGTGTTTGTAAGAATATTTCCTGCATCTACGCACACGAGAACGGCACAACAGTACTCTATAAGGTAGGAAGTCGATTATTATACAATAATTGTATATTACTGATAAACACTACTTCTGAGTATTTTCTTAAATAATCTGTTATTTAAACCAAGTAACTGAACCAACGTGAGTTCTGTACAAAGGACGACTTGGGAACATTTTGAATACCAGATCTACTTAATAGCTTTCTTCTGGAGCTTTCAATCGAGTCACAGTCTTGATCAGCAGGTAGTTTCATCAGTCATTATATCGAGACCCAAGGCAAGTGCTGAACAGTATGTGACCACATGTAATACCCTGTACTGTATAAAACAAGGAATCTCTATGATAACTGCAAACTATCTGCTGATAAAACCATAATGTTTTTGAAAGAAAATGGTGTATCTTTCAATTTAAAATGAACATTACCACCATTTGTTTTGAACGATGACCTTGTTTCAACAGGTTTTAGACAATCCTGAAACGCGGTCTCATGTAGTCGAAGTCACGTTATCTATTATTATTAGTAGTATTTATACTGTACACCTAAGGTAATGTTGTTGATGCTATCGGTGTGTTTTCAGCCAGGGAAGTCCTGGGTATCAAACTGCATGAAGTTCGACTGCACAGATACTCTGTCTGGACCCACGCTGATCTCCTATTCCTTCAGCTGCCCACCTTTCAACGAAACAGAGTGTATGAAGGTCAGCTTGAGGCATCACACACATACACACAAAGGAATGAGTGTGATATTAACATAAAACTGGCAAAACTATATTTTTTACATATTTATTGTGTGTAATGGGGTAATAAGGAGGGACGAAGAGTGCCAGTTCTTAGGTCCTTTCAGGCATGCGGGGAGTGAGTGGTAGAGAAACTCCCTCTGGAGGTAACTTTGGGATTTTAGCCTTTGCAGACCATTTACATGCACAAACAAATATTATTTTCATTTCCCTTTATTTGTTCCGATCAAGGTAGATAATTCATACAACATCTGTACACTTAGCGCAGTTTGGACCATGATGTAAAGGAGCAGTGAGAGGTAACTCTTATGCCTGCTCTTTACTAACACACAATATAACAGGAAAACTCAAAAAAGCACAATTGGGCCCTTAACTTAAGCAAGTTTTTGTAGTGTAACTTGAAAAAGTGTGAGAACCACTGTTCTTAAAGCTTTTATGGTGATAAATACACAACACCTCAAATTAGAGTCATCAATGATTTCAGTCAAAGAATATCAACTTTCAAACAACAAACTCTGATAAAAAGGCGTAAGGTTTCTCACAGAAAAAACGTTTTGTCAAATTATTCCTTAACATGTTTACTCTCATCTGCACTCAGATCGGTGGAACGGTCATAAGTTACATGGACGGATGCTGCAAAACATGTGAGTATCTGATCTGAGCATAGCAGCAGTTGTGTAGTTAGTGTAGAGCTGTAGGCTGCAGCTGACACTGAAGAGCGCCTCCACCTGCCGCTCAACATGTTTCCAACATGTTTGCCCTTCAGTTTGTCCATTTCATTCCAGAATATTCAATCACAGTTTCTGAATTGGATCCTAGCTGTAACATTTTGTCTGCTGTTTATTCAGGTTAGTCAATGTCAGTGTGCTTTTCAGTGATTTCGGAAAAAATGGCAATGGATATCTTTTTCAAAGTGCCAAAAGATAGATGTATGAGTCACTGAAAAACATCTGATCAAATGCAAGTGGGTTTGTGGTTTATGTGCTGCAGCTTACCCTCATGTACCAATCCCACCAGGTACTGGATTCTCTCTGTTCCCTTTCCCCGTTAGCCCCCTGACTCCCACAGTTAACACAAACTGTGAACGAGGTACCAAAACAACAAGGCTTGTCAGTGCCATTGTTGATATTCAACAATGTACTCCCTCCAACAAAAAAAAGGACATTATGATAAAACACACAGGAAGTCTGACTGCAACCTACCAGAAGCGTCCTCTCTAGTGCTGTCTCATTTCAGGGTCTGGGTAAAACAAAAATCAGTAGAATAAAGCCAAAACAGGGTAACAAAATGAAAAAATATATGTTTAAATCAATCATGGTGCAAATGTTGCATTAACTTTGCTTCATGAAGCAGTTACATTCTCTTTCTCTTTTAGGGATTTACCTTTTTAAAATCTTAAAACAAAGGAATTAAAATTAAAGGTGATTTATCACCTCAAAAAGGAGGCGAGGACACAATCCTTCATATGGGCCAAAAATGATGGCACACTTGAGAGGACAGTCACAATTAATTATTTACCCCCGTCCATCCCTGTGGATCACGTACATGTACGAGAGCTAAACTCTTTCCCAATTTAGCACTGTCTGGGCAGTGCATTGTTGATTGCCAACAATGTACTGTTGGTAGTGGCCCAGTAGTCGGGCTTAGACGTCTGCATGTGTGAGTAGATACTGATGTGGGTTGGTGACGGGGCCTGTGTTTCATGTAACCGCTGTAGAAGATCTGCTTGCTGCTGCACCACGGCTGCTGTGCTGCTCCGCCACCAGGGGGCGCTGTGTGGTAAACTGAAGCTGCTATGTGATGCATCCTTATTGTCAAAGTATCATCAGTGCAAACACTGAAACAAACAATCGACTGTATATTTAACAACGCTAACTTATTCCCCTTATTCTTCGCTTGCTCTAGGCATTTCCACATCGCCATATAATGTGTTGATACTTGCGCTTAAAGTGTATTTGCTATTACTTTGCATAGCGTCGCGATCTTTATCAGCCAATACTTGGCAAATAAACAGTTTTTAAGCTTTTGAAGAAGAAGAAGAAGAAGAAGAAGAAGAAGAGGGATGATACCCTCTTTAATGGTCACACATGCAGAACACACAGCAAACCAGTAGCGTAGGCAGAAATGTACTTTAGGACCGGCCTGTATATACGGAGCCCTGGAGGGTTCATTGAGAGAAAAATAAATAAAACGTGGCCACGCTTTATTAACTCGTGCGCACGCTTTATTAACTCGTGCCCACGCTTTATTAACTCGTGCGAACGAGAAAGTAAAACGTGGCCACGTTTTATTTATTTTGAGGGATTCCTGTCCGTGACTTGCAGTATCTGCTGCCCACAGCTGTTTTATAGAAGGAAAACCTCCTTCACTTTATGAAATCTCTGTGGCACCAGTGGCCTGTACTACGAAGCAGGATTTGCTATTTACACTATTCATTCATGAAGTATGACGCTGCGCTGTCAGCACCCGTCTCCATGTTTGTGATTGGTCAAATGTTGGTAACCCCGTCCCTTTCACGTGAACGCACTCTGATATTCTGTACACACTGTGAAGACCACTGAGACAAATGTAACATTTGTGATATTGGGCTATATGACTAAACATTGATTGATTGATTGATTGACTCTCAACCGGACAGAGAAACCCTGGTTGATTTGCTGAGTTGATAACCAGATTCGTAGGACCGCTTAGCGACATCGCGTTTGTTAGGGTTAGTTAAGCCGGGTAAATCAAACATATCCAGGGTCTGTTGAACTGGCTTCGTCGTACAGGGCACTGGAGGCAGTAATGTGTAATTCAGCAGAATCTGAGAAGAGCAGCACCAGCTGCAAAGAGCGGTGCCTTTTACTGTTTACTTCACTGCGTTTCCCTTCATTAGAACCGCTGAATAGAGATCGAGGCTGCTACGTTCAACCACACACACCTCTACACACACATCGAACTACCAGAGTATTCCCCTCGTTTTATGAAGGAGATGTCCTGTCACCGGGGAGCATGATGTGTGTGTGTGTGTGTGTGTTTGTGCTCAGCTCCGCTCTGTGTGTGCGTGTTCGGTGTGTTTGTGTGTGTCCGACACCACCGGCATTTGTTTTCAAATGACCACGAACAGTAATTTACACACATCTGGTTCTCCATAGTTATATGTGTATTCCCAAATGAAAGAAATTCGTTTAATCTTAATCTCGATGTGCTATAGTCCTGCCGGAGTGCACCGGAACGAACGATACTATCATAAACAAATGCCCACACACGCACACACACAAAACGAGGCCACGCTTTATTAACTCGTGCGCATACTTTAGTAACTCGTGCGCACGCTTTAGTAACTCGTGCGCACGCTTTAGTAACTCGTGCGCATGCTTTATTTATTTTTCTCTCTATGAACCCTCCAGGGCTCCGTATGTATAAAATAGGTTGATTCAGCTTTTTCCAGAGGGAAAAATGACCTTAAAGTAGGCCTATAATAATAATAATAATATATATTAATGCCCATTGCCAAGCATCGTTGTAGCATTTCCCTCTGAATAATGGTCGAAGACTTGACCGATGATATGAATTCATTGAAATCTCCAATATCAACGTAAGAGCTATAAAGACACACATAATAAATACATTTAGGTTCCATCCGTATTAGAATCACTTTAGCATACTACCAAAAGTTAACTGTAAACAGACAGCAAAGCTACAAAACAGCATATAAACGAATTAGGACCCAACCTACATGTTTATATTATAGTTAATACCAACCTTGTGCCTCTTCGGGGGGTGCTAAACTTAAACATAAACGTTATCCTTTACTTTCTCCGTCTTTATATGTAGATTAATCTCCACTCCTTTTCTCCGTCACGTTGTTTCCATAGCAACAACAACTTCCTGTCAACAGCGTAAACTCGCCTTCAAAATAAAAGCATCTAAATAACACAGGAAGTTAACCTAAATTACATTTAAGACATATTTACAACTGCAACGAAAGTAACAAAACATTGTAATATAATTTTCAGTTTCACAGAACACAAATTGGGTTATTTACAATCGTTAGGTAACTCTTTTATTGCACTAGGTAACAGCAACAATAGGTTGTAGCATTCAAATCTGCTCATGGACTTGCAGTGGTCCTCACTTTTGTTACATCTCTCCAACGAGTTACGCAGGTGCTTCCAGTCTACATATCCATCCCTCGTAAATGCACCTTCAGCTCCTGGGCTGGGGAAATGTCTGCACATTTTACAGAAAAGCGCGTCCCTGCAGGCAGCTCTCTGCCTCTCTCACGTTACTACGGCGCGCGCCGGAACCAACAACCAGTTTTTACCGTAAATGAGTTCGGTTCAGAGGATAAAACACATACAACATTAATTCAACTCGATATTTGTTCACTTGAATTTCACTTTGAATGCTTGGATATTCTCAATGGGTGAATACATTTTTTTATAATAATAATAAAAAAGTACACCGAAGCTTTCTCAGGGTGGGCCAATGAGTAAACTGGGTGGGCCTGGCCCTATGGTGGCTACGCCACTGCAGCGAAAATGTTTCTCTGCTTTTAACCCATCCCAGTACCAGGGGTCTAGTACTTGGAGCAGTGGGCAGCTATTGTACAGCACCCGGGGACCAATGGGAGTGGGGGGGGGATGTCTGGTGCCTTGCTAAAGGGCACCACGGTAGGGCAGGAGGTGAACTGGTACCTCTCCAAGTAGCAGTCCACACTCCATATTTAGGTCTGGTCGGGGACTTGAACCGGCGACCCTACTGTTGCTCACAGTCCAAGCCCCTACTGACTGAGCCACTGACTGTTATTAAGTTACAACAGTTTTTTAGGCAAGAAACTAACTATTTTTATGTGATTCCTTTTATCCAAAAACGTATATTTGAGAATTTCGATGTTTGGAGCTGTTGGCTGTATGATATTGATTTAAAGAAGAAGCACATCAACAATGTATTCGTAAAAACTCTCACGTCCTGAACGGTAGACACAGGTCTGCACTACCCATACGGTGTTTAATAACTCCAATTTATATTGAGCCAACAATTTGGTGATAGCTAGCTAGATAGCTAACATTTCGCTAGCTAGATTGTTATATGGATAGCTAATGTAAGCTAGCTAACTCAGTAGATGACGATTGTTAGATAGCTTTATTTACACATGGATGGATGGATAGATAGATCAATCAATCAATCAATCAATCAATCAATCAATCAATCAATCAATGTTTATTTACATAGCCCAATATCACAAATGTTACATTTGTCTCAGTGGACTTCACAGTTTGTACAGAATATCAGTATGGCAATACGACACCCTCTGTCCTTAGACTCTCACATCGTACAAGGAAAAACTTCCGGAGAAAACCCATAGTTTAAAGGGAAAAATGGGAGAAACCTCAGGGAGAGCAACAGATGAGGGATCACTCTACCAGGACGGACAGACGTGCAATAGATGCCGTGTGTACATTTAAAAGATAATACATTTACAACATAGGTAGTCCAAATGTTTGGAAATGCATGTGTCTATAATAAGAAGATTAATTCACGAGGATATCCATCCAGGACTTATCAATCAATCAGTTTATTTATATAGCCCAATATCACAAATGATACATTTGTCTCAGTGGTCTTCACAGTGTGTACAAAATATCAGTATGACAATACGACACCCTCTGTCCTTAGACCCTCACATCCTACAAGGAAAAACTTCCGGAGAAAAATACAAATAAAAAAATGATCAAGGACCACAGCAACAGGCACAGCCACGACTCGCGATCCAGGGCTCACGATCCAGGACTCAGGACCACAGCAACAGGATCATTCACGACTCAGGATCCCAGCGTAGATAGACACCAACAAGAAATTTGGGGAAGCTGGGTTAATCGGAACATGAGAGTACACAGGTACAGACAGAGAGAAGGAAGAAGTAAGGTGTCCCCCGACAAACTAAGCCTATATCAGCAAAACTAGGAGCTGAATCTAATCAGCCCTAACTATAAGCTTTATCAAAAAGGAAGGTCTTAAGCGCACTGTTAAAAACGGATAGGGTGTCTGCCGCCCGAACACAAACTGGAAGCTGATTACACAAATGTGGAGCTTGATAAGAAAAGGCTCTGGCTCCCATTGTACTTTTAGGGACTCTAGGAACAACCAACAACCCTGCATTCTTGGAACGCAATGCGCTCTAAGGACAGTAAGGTATAATGAGTTATTTAAGGTAAGATGGCGCCTGCCCATTAAGGGCTTTGTAGGTGAGAAGAATAATTTTAAATTCTATCCTGTGTTCTATAGGGAGCCAGTGTAAGGCAGCCAGAACAAGAGTAATGTGGTCCCTTTTTCTGGTTAATACACGAGCTGCAGCATTTTGAATCAGCTGAAGCGACTTGACTGACTTCTTGGTACTCCCTGATAATAAAGAGTTACAATAATCAAGCTTAGAAGTAACAAATGCATGGACTAGTTTCTCTGCATTGTTTTGAAGCAAGATATGCCTGATTTTTGCAATGTAACGTAGATGGAAGTAGATGGTCCTTGAAATATATTTTATGTGGGCGTTAAAGGATACATCCTGATCAAATATAACACCAAGATTCCTTACTGTCTCACTGGAGGCCAAATTAATGCCATCCATAGTTAGTATATATTTAGATCATTTGTTTCGTAGATTCTTTGGGCCGAGTACAATAACAGTTTTGGCCGTGTTTAACATCAAAAAGTTTAAAGTCATCCACGTTTTTGAGGCAGTCTTGAATTTTATTTAGATGATTAATTTTATCAGGCTTGATTGATAAGTATAGTTGAGTATCATCCGCATAACGATGAACATTTACAGAATGATTCCTTATAATATTGCCTTACGGAAGCATATATAATGTGAACAAAATAGGTCCAAGCACTGAGCCCTGTGGCACTCCATGGCTAACTTTGGTTTGCATGAAAGATTCATCGTTGACACATACAAAACTGAGCCAGAGTTGGGTGTCACGCGTTACTGTAATAATATTACTTTTGTTGGTAACACAGTAGTGTAACGCGTTGTATAGCTTTTATAAAATCAGTCATAATCACACTGACAGACAAGAGGGGTTTCCGCCGCAGGTTTATATGTGCGTAATCTGCATGACTTGCACGTCCACATCTCCGCGTGCAGTGCTGCATAAACATGGCTGAGTCAGCGATAACTTTCGAGGGCTGGAGGTATGCCCATTATTTTGAGTTTGTCCGAAGAATAGACAGGAATGTGACGGTGAGGTGCAAACTGTGTCCAGGCCAGAAGCTGTTATCCACTGCTGTAAACACCACGTCAAACCTCAACAAACACCTGCAAAGAACACATGCAAGGTGAAGCTAATAGCTAAGGACCCCCAAACCCAGAGAGAGGATGTTGTGAGTGGGCCGCCGCCGACTCCGAAGCAGCGAAAATTAGAATTTTGAGGACCGGTAACCAAAGCAGAGATGGACAGGCTTGTAGCATCCTTGATAGTAGAGGAAATGTTGCCCATTTGCACAGTGGAATCACCATCGTTCAGAGATATACTGCGCAAAATACAGATAGCAGGAGACAGAGGACAGCCATGGTCAGATAGGAAAACATCCAGGATCTTATGCGAAACTGAACTAAAGAGAACATTTGAAACTTTAGCAGTCTGCGTGATCTGCCTGTAGGGAGGGGCGGGCCGGCCCTGCGTGTAAAGTAACGAGTAAAGTAACGAGTTATGTAGAGTAACGAAGTAGTGTAATATATTACTTTAAAAAAAAAAAAAGAAGTTATATATTACTTTTTTTTAGTAACGACCTCATCTTTCAGATAGATAGGACATAAACCAGCCTAAAGCAGTTCCCTTTATGCCAACTACAGTAAGTGCTCTAGTCTTTGCAATAGGATATCATGGTCGATAGTATCAAATGCAGCACTGAGATCGAGCAAGACAAGAATAGAGTCTGACTATGATGTGTTCTAAAGCCAGACTGAAAATCTTCAAATAAATCATTGTTTTTTAAGTAATCACACAACTGTTTTGCGACCGCTTTCTCAAGAATTTTTTAGAGGAACGGGAGATTAGAAATAGGTCTATAGTTGGCTAAAACCTCTGGATCAAGGTTTTGCTTTTTAAGAAGCGGGTTTATCACTGCTACTTTGAATGATTGTGGAACATAGCCTGATAATAAAGAAATATTCATAATATTTAATAAACAAGTGCTAATTAATGGAAAAACGTCCTTTAACAGCTTAGTTGGAATCGGGTCTAAGATACACATTGATGGTTTAGAAGAGAGAATCATTGAATTTAATTGTTCAAGGTTTATGGCTGAAAAGCATTCTAGTTTACTATCTAGTGTAATATTAGAGCTTACATTTCCGGGAGCTGTTGATAACACTATACTGGTCAAAGGCAAGAGGTCATTAATTTTGTTTCGAAGAGTAACAATTTTATTGTTAAAAAAGCACATACAATCATTACTACTGAGTGCTATGGGAATATAAGGCTCAATAGAGCTGTGGCTCTCTGTCAGCCTAGCTACGCCCCAGTGAGATGATAGTGAACTGTTCATGAAAAGTTCATGGAATATCAGTGAACCATATTCATGAACAGCTCATAAACAGCTCATAACAAAGTTGATGAACTGTTCATGAAATTGTCATGAACATTAAATGGCACTAGGGCAGTTAATGAACTACTCATGAAACTCCTGTGCTGGAATGGTTCATGAACAATTCATGGAATATGGTTTTAGCCAGGTTCATGAACAATTCATGAAATGGAGTTTTCAGTGAGTGTGTAGGGATATTCAGTTTTCAACCAAGAACATATCAAGAACTGTTCATAACAACTTCATGAACAGTTCATACCCAGTCACTGAATATAATTCAATGGCTGGCTATGAACTGTTCGTGAACTGTTCATGAACCATTGACTGTGGGTCAATTGGCAACCATAGAAAACAACAATTATGTCAATCACAATGGAACTTTACTCAAATTAACATACAAACATACATGTATACAGGTGGAGCACTACAATTAATCCTATCACTATTTGAAGCACAGTTCTTGATACTCAGCTGCACAACAAAATGTGTTACGGGTCCCAAAAGCTTGGGTACCACAGCAACAATAAATGATTTATGTAGAAAACAAAAAAGTGCAGCAGCAATAATTATACACAGGATCCGGTTGATCGTCTGGATTGCTTCTTATTCAAAATTCAAAGTACACAGTTACATTCAAATAGCTGTACTTTACAAACATCACATTTCTCCATTTAAGTTATCCGTCTGTCACAGTCAATTACTGTATCTCAAGGAGAAATTCAACAGTCAATATAAACACATAACGCTATCAAATAATACTTTCTATCAATATATCTATCTTTACCAAATATAACATATTATGGAGATCACAAAAATACATTGTCAATGTTAATAAACAAAACACAAGGCAATGTGCCTGTAAGACTTCACTCAGGTAAATAAAACATATTACCCGTGCGCAGCAGCTAACCTGCCTGCGAGCCTTCGCTCAGGTCACACTTACACAGGCGCGGCTGAAGCCCGCGAAAATGGCATCTATTGTTGCCGACAGTTTAGTATTTTTAAAATACCGTTACTATGTCAAACATGCTCAAAACTTTCTGACACACTCTCCTAAACATCTCCAACATCATATCTAATTCACACAAGTTAATATCGATCATTTTCTTTATGTACCGACCTGTAGAAAACAGAAAAGGGCAGCAGCAATAATTATACACAGGATCCGGTTGATCGTCTGGATTGCTTCTGAGGAGGGGGCGGAAGTGTCCCCCCTAAGGTAACCCAGATGTCACCGCTCACCTGCCAAAGGTTCCACCTTGGCGCTACTTACTCATACTGCTTCTCAAACAGTACAGATAAACCATAAAATGATATGAATGTCACCAAAATAAATACAGATAATGTTCAGTTTCAAATTCACTATTGTTTTGTTTTAAGATTAAAAGTTTTAAAAAAATAAAGAAATGTTCAAATAGTAGATGAATGAATGATGAAGAGGTCTTTAAAATCATCACACTGATCATCAAAAGTTCATAAAATGCTCATGAATATTCAAAAATATTCTGAACTTGCCACAATCATCCAAAATGAAAAGTTCATGAAATGCTCATGCAAACTTTTAGGGGTTTTAATTATAATTTTGTGATTGGCTGTATCATGATAAGTTAATAAATTGCTCATAAAAGTCTGTCATGAGCAAAACAGGAACTTTATATGAATGAACAATGTTCATAAACATTTCATGAACTGCTCTTTAAAATGGTTCATGAGCATTTTAAGAATGTTGGTTCATGAACATGACAAGTGAACATATAATGAGTTGTTCATGAATGTTTCATGAGTGCTCATGAACAGCTCATAAAGTAATGAACTCCATCTCGCAGGGGCGTGCTGAAAAGAAATCTTGCATTATTCTTATTCTCATCTATTAATGAAGAGTAGTAGGCTGCTCTCTCTTTACGCAGTGCTTTCATATATTCATTGAGAGTAATATGCCAAATTAAACGAGATTCTTCAAGTTTAGTGGAACGCCATATCCTTTTCAAGTTGTCAAGTTGTCTCGACTTTTCCATCTATAGATAGATAGATATTTAGATAGCCAGCGTGTTAGATAGATAACAAGCTTGTTCGATAGAGAGCCAACATAGAGAGCCAACATAGTAAATAGTTAACGTTTGCTGGCTAATTGAGTTTGGTCTCTAAGTTAACTTTTTTTTAATACATTTCTTTGACTATGACAGTGAGAGAGAGTAATGATAAACTGTTGACATCATCTTTAGTATGCAGGCAGGTCGACCGGCAGATATGTGTTGTTACTTTTCGTAGTTCCTCATAGCATGTTCCATATATACCACAAGACACTACAGAGTTATTACAAACACATTTCCTCATTCAAGATTTTCGGATTTGTCATCCTGCCACTCAATGCTGGTAAGGCTAAACCGGAAGAACTAAGATATAAGCATTTAACCAGAAATAGGAAAATGGGCGGGGCTACATTGGGTGAATTGATGAGCCAAATGGAAGTTACTTTCAATTTAAAGTTGTAACAAAAAAGACAAAATGACACACAGCTGCATTTTTTTTAATGCACACAAAATGGTAGGCCTATAATTCATTTAATTTATTTACACATTTCTAAAGATTTATGAAAATATCGTGTGTGTGTGTGTACCCGGTAAATGATCTAACCATCAATTTATATTTATTTTTTCGACATTTGAGTTTGTTCTAATTTCAAAGAAGCTTAAATGAGTCTTTAGTCACTGACTGGAACGTTCTCCTTCGTTGCTTTCATGAAGCTCAATGGATTTATTTAGGTCATAGCAAACTGACCCATCCACTAAAACAGCTTGACAGCTTGTGCATGATCCTTTTTCATCTCTGACCTTCTCCTCTCCTTCCTGGTGTTTTGCTGTGTCTCTACATGCAGCAGTTCAAATGATTAGTTTTGGGTATCACATGTCAATTTTATTTCAACCGATTTGGTTTGTTGTCATTTTAACAGGCAAAGAAGACGGGAAGTCGTGTCAGAAGGTGACGGTGAGGATGACAATCAGGAAAAACGACTGTCGCAGTAACAGGCCTGTAAGCTATGAGACTTTTGTGATGTGTTGCTAATTGTGTTTGTTTATTCTGAACAAAAGAAAAATAAATGTCTACATATAAAACACAGTAGCAATATTCAAACACAGGTAAAGAAAATAAGTGAGAGAGGGCAGTATATCATCTGCATACTGTATGCGCTCAACTTGAAATTATGTGGAAGTCACAAAATGCAAACTGTCCTTTATATTCTTCTATCAGTGTAGTTCGACAGCATTTTGAAAATTTTAATTATTTTTTTATTAAATCAGTTTATTTTCATTGAAAATGTATGGCCATGGGCTATAGTTGGTTTTATAAATTATAAAATAAATTAAAGCTGAAAGCAGCGATGAACTGGCCCTCGCACACAATTACGTATTGCATGGAGTGTGATGCACTAAAAAGAAACCCATCCCATAAGAAATGTCTAACTTAGGCTTCCTTTGATAACTGCATTGTTTGTTCAAAAAATATCAGATGAACAAAATATGTTTAAAACATTTATCATGTCCTGTGTGTGTGCCACTAAATCAACCATATGTGGCATGTGGCAACTGGTCACCCTACCTTTGGTGTCCACTATGAGGCGCTAGATAACCCATGCTTAAACATCTATTGCATTTCGGTGTAAACAGCTGTTTGCACAGAAACTTTGTTCAGTACTAACGTTAACTTTCTAGAAAGATGCTCCCCCCTTTTGTCTGAAACTAACTTTTTAGAAACTAAATAAATATATCAGTTTACTAAGTTCATCAATGCTAAAGCCATCAAGCAGCATGGGTGCCAGGGCCCTTATTAATAGAGCTCATAAATAGAAGTCACAGAAAAGTTTAATATTCTCTCCTCCTCATGGAAATTTCATTTATTTTTGTATTTCTGTTTGCTCTCTTCCTGTTTTGTGTAAAAAAAAAGTGAATCTCTTTTCTAGATGTAGAATAAAAATCCCTGGCAGTGTACAGTATTAGAGCTTTTTCATTTCCTGTACATACCTTACATAACATAACTTATTAATACCAAAATATAACAAGAACAAATTAAGAAGATTCCGAGAGCAATACATCATCTACATACACACTTAACTTAAAAAGATACCCATGAATATAACAATGTGGCAGTATCTTCCCTTAGCATGAATCTGAGCAGTTTGGGCTCCATTTGCCAGAATAATAAGTGAAGTTGGCAACTCCGCCTCACCTGTAGCACACATTTTAGTTTTGGTTTGTTTGAACTATGCTTCGTTAAATACTGAGTGTGCTTGCTGTTATTGCAGCCCTGCTTCCTTTTCACTGACTCTCTGTGTCCTGCAGGTGAACATCGTGTCATGTGATGGGAAGTGTCCGTCCGCCAGCATCTACAACTACAACATCAACACGTACGCTCGCTTCTGTAAGTGCTGCAGAGAGACGGGGCTGCAGCGGCGCTCCGTGCAGCTCTACTGCAGCGGCAACGCCACCTGGGTCAGCTACACCATCCAGGAGCCCACCGACTGCTCCTGCCAGTGGTCCTAAACACGCACACACTGCACCGACACACACACAGATGGTGTTTAGATCTACATCCTCTTAAACCACAAAACGATGAAGAGGAAGATGAAAGTTCAGCATTGTTGCTTTAGGATGTTGCGAGAGTGGAATACTGAGCTGGGATTGGCTGGACTTCATGACTGACGCTCTTGCGCTCCAGTTAGTTGTTCTGCTGCCTCTGCTGGCAGAGAGGTGGTACTATAGGCCAGCTGCAGACAGGGCCCTAAAGGTGACCTTTGACCTCTGATATTTACCTTTCAAGGGAAGTAAAACAAGCCTTCATATGACTATTTTAAGGATTTTAATTGATCAACATTTAAAAAAAAAAGTTTAAGTTAATTTACTGTGCAGCTTAAATGTTCCTTTAAGTTAATTGTAAAATAAGAGCAGCAGACTGGTGGCATGTAATTCATAGCAGTGATTATAATAACACATTTCCCATCATTCCTTCCCTTCCTTCTATTTTGTATTAAACAAAAAGCTGCCTTTCTCAGTTAAGCCCATGTGCTTTAATATATCAAATTAAACGAGATAAGAAGTAATGCAAATTATTTAAGAGGAAGTCACAAAACACTTGGTAGTTACGGCATTTTTTTAATCATCAGACACATTGTCCCTATTTTGATATCTAATTGATATCAAAATAATATTTGAACACCTCTGCATGGTCCCAAATCCCCCGCTGCACAGCTGCACTGCCACCTCCCTGCCAGACTGCAGAGAAAGGTCAAAGTTAAGCAATGTGAAAAGTAAGTTGAATTTTGTTTTGAAGGGTGAGCCCCTGTTTCTGCTCATAACCTAAGAGTGCTCCTGTGCTTCCATGACTTAAAAGTAGAGAGAGAGATTCATATTTTACCCAGAATTCCTCATGTTGTGTTTTGTTTTTTGTAAATATCTTTACTTTTTTTTAATGATTTGCAATACCAAATTCTTATATATATATATACAGTATATCAATTTTAGAAAAAGCAACTATCAACTGTATATTTAGTGATTTTAAATGTACTTTATATAATCAACACTAGTGAGGTGTTTAACTGATTTAAACCCAACTGTATGTGGAGCACTTTATTTATTTATTGGAGTTTGATAGAGCACAAACGTTGTAATTTTTATGGACAAATACAGAGAGAGAAGAGAAGCATTAGGACTAACTGAGAACATCCAGCCAGACATGTTGCAACATTTGATGTGGTTGTATTCCTTCCTTACAGAAGAGGGCTTGATATTGCAATATAAAGGTTTCTCTCTGGACTAAATTCAGATCAAGCAGACCCTCCTGGATAGTCGAGGATTTGTATCATACAAATGTACATTTGCGTTTTCAATAAATATTTCTTTTGGAAAAATAGTTTACTCTGTTTATTAGAAAAGGACAGTGTGCAGTAGAGATGATGTTGTTTATATTCATGTCATAATGTACTGTACAAAATGAACACATTTTCACTTTTTATCCTTTTGGCTGGTTAAGATTAATTAAAGGGGACCAATTATACACATTTTCACATTTCATATTTGTAATCAGTATCTCTACTGGGACATCTCTCCATGCTTTAAAGGTGGGGTAGGTAAGTTTGAGAAACCGGCTCGAGAAACACTTTTTGTTATATTACATGGAATGCTCTTAACATCCCGATAGCAATGAATATCTGAAGTGCTTTGAGAAAAAATCCATAAAAAAATGTCATCTGTGGAAGCCGTAGTATTGTAAAAAGCACGACCAACCATCTGAGCCGGCCCGGCTAAAATAACTGGATGGCCTACCTGCCGGTCAGCCTTCCATCTGTGTGACAAACTTATCTCGTGCCCTCATTGGTCATGTGCGCGTTCGTGTGTGTTGGAGGAGGGGCTCTGTGAGGAAGTGGCAGATTTTTTCCGGCTTAGTATTTTCAAATTCCAGCGCACTCGAGCTGGTTTGTCCAAAATTACCTACCCCACCTTTAATGCTCTTTATTTTTCTCATACTGCCTGTTCTGCAGGACCTTATTTCACCCTCTGTCTGAAACCAGAGCCCAGTCTGCTCTGATTGGTTAGATGGCTGGCTCTGTTGTGATTGTTCAACCGCTTAGAGATGTCCCGACCCTTAGCCCCTTAGGAGACACATACAATGTGTTGGAGCGCTTGCCAATAGAGTGGTGCAGTGACGAGTCCTAAGACGCGGAAGTGAGTTAGCATTTTACCACTACCGGTTCCCTCGTCTCAGAGTCAATGGGATTTCTCCATAGGATTTTGGAAAATAGCTCGAAATAAGGTCTGTGGTTGACACAAATGTAAAGGTCCCATGTCATGGCCATTGCTACTGATCATAATTCCATTGTTGCGGTCTACTAGAATAGATTTATATTGTGCAAAGACATCGTGAATGGTCGCGTGAGGCATCTGTGAGGCTCCACTCGCACCCCCCCAGCGCGTCACAGTTTTTCACCGATGAGAGTGTGTGTGTGTGTGTGTGTGTGTGTGTGTGTGTGTGTGGAGCTCCACGGATTGGTCCATTTTGGTATGGTAGGGTGTACTTTGAGGGTTTGTGACTTTGCAGACCGTTTACATGCAGAAAAACCTTCATAACACACAAGGGGATGGGTAATAACCGGAAGCATAACATGGGACCTTTAAGAGACAGATCACGTTTTATTCTACGACATTAAACACATCAGCAGTGACCCCACTGGTGATTTTTGAAGAGTTTACGTGTCTGAAAAACGATGGTTGTTAACAAGTGGCTGAACAGGACTACAGAAGTTGTCGAGGCCGTTGTACGTCATTACACCGAACACGTAAACACTCCTGCTAAGTTTGTTTGCCCTGTTCAGCTTGAAAGCAAGCACACGCGCTCTTGCAAACTGTTCAAACTTCAACTTGTACAATTTTAAATCTGTATTTTTTAATATGGATCTTAAGTCGGCGTGACGTTGAAGCAGCGACCCTGCTGTAGTTTGTTTACAGCAGAACTTCAGCATTTTGCTTCTGGCGATTAGATTAGAAAACTATAAAAGTAGGATAGACATGTGGATATTATCCGGCTGAACAAAACATGCATTTATCTAACAGGTTCATTTTCCACAGATCTTATTTCGAGCTATTTTCCAAAATCCTATGGAGAAATCCCACTGCTTTTTGTCGAGGGAACCCGAGCGCAGCGTACTTCCGGGTAAATACGTCATCCCCGCACCACTCTATAGAAGCACGAGTGTTACATAGTGATGTCAAACCTAAATAACACTACAGGAAATAAAAAACCCTAAAAAGCATAAAAGGGCCCCTTTTAACAGGATAGGTGAAGTTTTATGTAGTCGGGTTGTTTGGCGTGTTTTACCTAGTTTGGAGAAGCAGGCAGGAGGAATAGCAAAATAAGCAAACCAAAGCAATTCTGCAGACGGAGGCAGCAACGAAAGTATTTTAGCCACCTAAAAGAAACGTCCACCTAATACAAATATATTTCAGTGTAAGTATACGCTATATCTATAATATTTCAACACTTTACTATGTTTTAGTATTGTTGTTTGAATGCTCTAATTTTTTTATAGTGTTTGTTTATAGACCGTATACTAGACTCTGACTCCCTTGTTTGCTGTGTCTAGTCAGATTTGAGTGCAACATGAAAACACTGCTGTTACTCCTTTAATTTCATAGGTTCAGTGTCCCCTATCAATCAAACACTTCTCCAGATGTGTGAGGATGGATAACCAGAGGAAGTCAGACCAGTACATCTGCTCCTCCTCCTCCTCCTCCTCCTCCTCCTCCTCCTCCTCCTCCTCCTCCTCCTCCTCCTCCTCCTCCTCCTCCTCCTCCTCCTCCTCCTCCTCTTGTGTCTCAGACTCCAGACTGGCTGGACGGCCGATTACATGCTGCAGTGTGTTGGCACGGGCAGACGGGAAAATGATACCGAGCCGTGAACCCACAAATCCAGGGATTTCTTAGCAGACATGTAAGCCGGGCCATCAATGTTTATATCTGATGAGCTGCAAAAAGGGCGGGTGAGGAGATCACAAAGAGCTCAGATGGAGAGTGGAGGGCAGGGAAGTCCTTCAGGAACAGTGCAGATCTACCCAGATAATCATGTGAAGTGGGTAAAGCACAAACTTTAGTTTACATGATGGTCTGACCCCGACTTGGGAAACCTCCCCCATACTCAGCCGTAGGAGGGGGAGCAATGGTGGAGAAGTGTTCTTGAATACTAAAGTCAACTTATGGCATTCAATAAAAAACAGTCATAGTTAAGCGTTCTATAAAAATTCATAGCATAGTATATGTCATAAATGCAATGCAATGTCATAGTTTGTATACAACACCATCAGAAATTGTTTTACATTTCGTACCATAGTTTTCCATAAACTTATCATAGTATAGTATAGTATGGAGGCCCTATTATGTAGTGTGTTATATTTGGTTTGGTTCTGGTTTCAGACAGAGGGTGAAAAGAGGTGCTGCGGCAGTATGAGAAAAATAAAGACTTTTTTTTTACATTAAAGCATGTAAACATGTAAACAAAAAATACAAATATGAACCTGAACATTTAAGAAAAGTCCCCATGCGGGAAACTGCAGTTTTTCTGACATCTTGAAATGTTGACACACGTGTGAGTGATATCAAAGGATGGCTACAAACATAATAATCTTATCAAATATGATTCACTGTATCACATTACCCAACAGTATAAGGGAGTTAAAAATAGCTCAACCTTTAAAATCCACAGCAGTAAAATTCACACTTCATATAAATACAAAAACATCATATATCACTGACAGAAAACACTTTACCACCACGATTCGAGTTTTTACTCATATTCTTTTCTGAAGCCGTATCTTGAATGCAGTAGTAGTCGTAAAGAATTTAAACGGTTAAATATTAGTACCTTAACATAGGTAAAGCATCCAAATATTTTTTCCACTACTGTAATCATGTTTAGAAAGCGACTGTTGCTGACTGAATTTCTATAAAATTCTCTAGTTTACAGTCAATAATCAACTAATAAATCAGTAGGAGAAGGCGAGGACCTGGGGGAACAAAGTGCAAAACACACAGTTGTTAAACATTCATGACAACTTTAGTGCACTTGAATTGGGATTTATAAAAATGTTATGTGTAGTTGCATAGCGTTGTTGTATTATGGGTCAGCTGTGGGGGACGGGGCTGAAGTTTACCCCACTACACTACAACAGCTGCAGCCCCTCCCCACTTCAAACGACACCCACCCTTTAAGTGCTTCATGTCTGCATTCATTTTGCCAACCCAAAAAGCTAAAGCTCTGAAATGCCTTCAAAACCATTAATTAATAACCATTATTTAGTCATCATTAATTCAGTAAAGACAATTGTTCAACTAAAGTCATGTTCTTAAGTACAACATAAAGGTACTCAAGTACTGTACAGGTACAATTTAAGAGGTAGCTGTGCTTCAAATGAGAATTTCTATTTTCTGCCACTTCAAAAATTACATTTGTTTAAGACAAGACATAAGATAAAGACAAATTAGAATAAAAAGAGAACAATTGTATCTTGAACTGGTAGTTCAAGGTACAATTGGCAAAAGTTAAATACAAACATTTTAATAATCACATCAACATAACCGAGATGGAAGGTTTCAGGATCTCTTTTGCAAAACTGTAACTCAAACATTATTTGTGTTTAAGGTGAACAGCTAAAAACAAAACCTAAAGTACGGTAGTGTAACGTGTGCATAGAAAACTGTCCTTAGATGACCCATGATGCCTTTCAGCAGTGGCTTCAAACATGGTCAGGAAGGAGAGAAACAACGTATAAATTCAAAAGAATAAAATTACAATTTGTGAATTTTCCCCAGCCAACCTGTCCCTGAAGTTCTCCTGAGCTGGCCCACAGCCAGAGAGAAATGCATTGTGGGAGAGGGCTCAGTGGCTTTAATGGAAAGTGACTGTTAGCTTGACAAGCCCAAAACAGCTGCACACGCACACACGCACGCACGCACGCACGCACGCACGCACGCACGCACGCACGCACACACACACACACACACACACACACACACACACACACACACACACACACACACACACACACACACACACACACACACACACACACACACACACACACACACACCATGTATACATCACTTCAGGGGACATTACATTGACTTACATGCATTTCCTGGAGACTTATCCTAACCTTAACCATAACCAACACATGCCTAACCCTAACCCTAACCAAGTCTTCACCCTAAAATTAATGATCCCCCTTATGAGGACCTCCAATTTGTCCCCATAAGGGAGGCGAGTCCCCACACGTGACTGTGTAAACCGATTTAGGTCCCCACAGTTATAGTAATGCTAGGCCACGCACGCACGCGCGCACGCACGCGCGCACGCACGCGCGCACACACACGCACACACACACACACACACACACACACACACACACACACACACACACACACACACACACACACACATACACATATACATACACACACACACAGGAAGGGGGACACTACACCCTTCCCAAAGTCATACTCGCTGGCGTTCAGCTGCTGGTACACATTTTGATTTACTAATTATTATCTTGCAAACCATGGACATTTCTGAAAATCTGAATTCAATAACCTTTTGGGCATTTTTACACATTGTAACCAATTATAACAAAGACACACATGTATTCATATTTTATTTGCAAATGTTCAAATGTAAAGGTGATCAGTTGGGCAGAAGGAAGAAATAAAATACTGAAGGCTCTACAGTCCGACATTTTCTGTCAAGACAAGATGGAGGAAGAGGGTTATCTCCTCAAACAGAGCCACTCAGACCTCCAGGCCCAGAACATCCACCTGCAGGAGTTCACACAGAAAAACAGAGAAGGAGAAGGCAAAGATGAGAACGGAGGAGAAGAAGGCAACAAAGGAGGCAGAAAGGAGGCAGGAGAAGAGAGGAGAGAGGAGGCTGAAAGAACAGGAGAAGAGGGAGGGAGAAGGAGGAGTTGAAAAGACAGAAGAATCTTGGAGTAAGTCATCCTCTCTCCCCAACATCTCCCCATTCTTCATCCTACTTAAAGCCACAGACCCTAACCCTAACCCAACCCCTTATCTCCAGATAACCTAAAACTTCCACCATTAACCTCACCCTCCACCATCGACAGTGTCATATTGATCAAAGTTTAGCAATTGGAAGTAATTCAGCTTGTCCCTGAGAAAATATGCATTTTAGTTATCATTCATCTTGAGTCAAATGCACTTCAAGACCATTCCATGATCACATGATTAAACACTTTAAATAAAAATAAATCAGCAACACTAAAAAGCAATCAGGTAAATTCATGCAGTTTCAAAATACGGAGAAAAAACAACAACATTGGATTCCAAACTGTAGTAGAGAAGAAGTAAAAAGTAGTATTATATTAGTACCTCAAAATGTACTTTAGTACGGTAGTTGAGTAAATGTACTTTCCACTACTGATTATGTAAATATTTGTTTGACGCAACATCACATACTGCACTAGACAGTGATGTACCTGAACGCGTTCATATTTTGGGCGAACGTGAACTGAACGTACTGTATTTCCGCTAGATGAACGTAATTGAGAACGCGTTCATTCTCAGCGCTGTATAACGGCGTTCAAAAGTGCGTTCATTCTCAGCACTGTATTATAACGGCGTTCAAAAGTGTGCCAGATTTCATATGCCTTTCAGCCGAAATCCCAGTTAAAACACACCGTAAACAGGCTTCAAAATAATACGGAAAACCACCCAATCTGGCAACAGCAAGCTGCCTGTGACGCGTACGCGCCTGTCACCCCTGGCTGTCGCACTAAAATATAAATATACTAAATATATCAGACTCCTCACAACAAACAATGTGGAACCGCGGAACCGGCGAGCATTGAATGAATGAATGAATTAGTATGGACGAAGCCGAGAGCAGCTGCAGCAGCACTCGCTCAGAGTGAGACTCTACGGCAGGGGTGGGGGACCTCCGGCCTCCGGCCGTATACGGCCCGCGAGACAATTTGGTACGGCCCTCGAGGTAATTTATAAACACACGCAAAAAATAAAAAAATGAAAGAAATCTAGACCGCAGACAAATTAAACAAGCGAGTGCCTGTTTTTCCTGGCCAAGGTCAGGGTCCTTGAACACAACACGAGCCTAACGTGTCATCACGTGGTATATGTCTCGACTGACAGGGGTGCAGTTCTGACGGAGAGCACCAGAACGCCACTCCAGCACATCAGAAATTGCAGTACCGATAAGTCCATACACATGCCGCAGTTTCTGCGTGTCTGTGTCTTTAGTTGAAAGCCCAGTGGCGATCTGCTCATCTGTCATACTGATCAGACAGTCAATAACTGTGTTGTTATCATTAGCATCTGGTTAGCTAGCTATGCTAACGAATATAAGAAGCTTTGTCTACAACCAGTGAGGTAAAGGCACATCTTTATATGATCATTATAGTTATAAAAAAAATAAGAGAATAAAGTAAACAGGTATAAAATACTATATGACAGTTATTAATAAAGAAGAATACAGTTTGAAAGGGTAGTGATTTGTCAAATATCCATAAATTAAAAGAAAATCTGCTTACAGTTGTGTTTGGGTGTTGAGAGATGTGTCCATAGATCTCCTAATGTTGCTCTCAAAGTGCAACAAATCTTGCCAGGGGAGCATGCCCCCCGGACCCCCCTAGAGGAGGTTAGGTCCCCCCCACTTAAACCATGTTCACATGGATAGGAAACTAAATACATTTGCACACATCTTGTGTCCATAAATGATCTTTCTGTGTTGGTGGTCACGCCACACCCTGCACGTGCATGCATACGCGAGTCATGGTGAGATATCTGGATTAGGAGGTTGCTTTTTCTTTGCACAGAATGAAATGAATGGGCTGTGATTTTAGCTTTTTTAAGCAGAGGTCAATAACTTGTACGGCCCTCTGAGGATATTGTAAAAATTGAAATGGCCCATTAACATCGTACAGGAGACAAATAATAGCTCGCAGCAACGTATTGAAAAAAGAACTATGAACTATAAATTAGTTCATTTTTGAAACCATGAACTTTAGTTCAACATTTTGAATTATGAACTATGAACTGAACTAGTTCATTTTAAAATGTGTGAACTGTGAACTGAACTAGTTCATGTAGAAAGTGAACTTTCCCAACACTGGCACTAGAGCTCTGCTGCACTCCTCTCCTCCATACTCCTGCCAACACACCCTGCACATGAGCTCACAGTATCATGACACAGCACGACACGAATCAGCACGAGGATTCCTGTGAAGCATAATATCTCATGTCCTGGATCCGTACTCCAAGGATTCCAACATGTGGCAGAGCAGCATTCATAGAATTTTTTACCGTAACACTAGAACCTATTTCTTTATAGCAAATCACCTCCAAGCAGCAGCTACCATGAGTTCAAATCTTTCTGAAACGAGTCGCTTTGAGAGAGCTTTTTACCTGACCTGGTTTAAAGGATTATGAAAGGTTTGAATGAGCTGTTTTATACTATAAACAAGTTTATATTAATGAGCTGATTCAGCAGGTTCTGACTAGGATAGATTCCATCCTGATTCAGTTTTATTTTCCTGATTATTGGTGGAATTGGTGAAACAAGTTAAAGGTAAATGTCATTCTTGGTAAATAGGATAATAATAATTAAGTTTATGTTAATACATTTAAATTACAAAACTCAAGTAAAAAGTTAATCCTTTTTTTATTTTTCGAATAAAGTGTTTCTCAATTGGGTTATTTAATTCTCTTTTATGTATGTATTGTATTGATTTTATTTACGTCTATATTTGAATGAAAAGTCATACAGTATATTGCTAAAATGTTTGAAAATGTGTTCAGAAGATTTCAAAAACTACTACAATTGATTTGTAGATGAACAGAAGTTAATCTGCAGTCTTTTGTTGAAAACATTTTGCAACCATTTACTTTTTCCAATTTCTTATCTTTCAGGGTGTTTCGATTTTTTTTGTAAATGAAATGTTCTAGGGGTTTGGACAAAAAGAGCACATTTTTAATACTGACTTTGGGAATTTCCCTTTTTATTGACGTTCCAACAAATCAACACGTCATTTTTTTAAATATCTACTGTATAAAACTTAAAGAAAGCAAAATTACTACTACAGATTTTGACTTTGACATACTGATCCATCTCCAATCTGCCCATTCACTTTCAATGGGGTGACGTCACGTAGCCGCGCTTTTTCGCCGAACTGAATTGTGGGTAGCAGAGCGTTCCGTCTCAGGCGTCTCCGGCGACAGAAGTTGAACCAAAATCTGACAGCTGAAGCCGTAGCCAATCAAACCGCGTCTAAGCTGGGAGAGATATCCCGCCGTTCATTTCTATATTTCAAAAAAAGTCGGAGGAGAAACTAACTATCGCCGTAGCAAATCACCCGGTTTTGTATGACCAGACCCTCTTCACCTCCCGGGATACAAACCGGAGGAACCAGGCATGGAGGGAGGGGGCAGAGACAGTGGGGGAAACTGGTAGGTTTTCGCCTGTTTGGGGAGTTTATATATATATTGCTCGCATAAAATCCCCAGGGGTTTTTGCTTTGTATGTCGGGGGCGGGAGATTCATGTGATTGGTTGTTGGTCGTGTTGCTTGAATAAAATCCCCAAGCTCCAGACACGCCCAGCTCCAAGCTATTTTTGACGTCAGACTCAGCACCGTCACAGCTTCAATCAGAGCTCCTTGTATCGCTGCGTCTTTAACAGTGAGGCAGCGTCGCTCTGATTTACATCCCTGAGAAAGAGGAGCAGTGAAAAAACATCCCAATGTCAGAGGCAGCTGATGACAAGGCCAGAGCCGGCCTTCAGGTGACGTCCTGGGACAGAGCACTTGACATTTGTCCCCTCTACAGGAAACGACCCGGTGGCTTTGTCACAGCAGGAACAGATAGAGAGAACAGGTTGAATTGATTTAACCTTTGACCCCTGAGAGTAGTGAAGACAGAGGACGGTGGACCTGATCTGTTTTCAAGAGTGAAACAGAGGAGGAGTGTGGGAGCAGGAAGAGAGATAGCTGCTTCCTCTAACTGTCAATCAGAGAAGACAGGTTTTCAGATGTGTCACAAAAAGTAAAAGCAGTAATACAACGCTGCCAAACACGCAGTAGCAGTGTTCAGTTATTATGCTCCATATATCTGGAACAAACTTTAGGAAACTGCAGGAAATTCTCACTTCTCTTTAATCAAAGCAGAATATTTTACCGCTGCCTTCCATACAATCAAATGATTATCCATATCTTAAAGGTGGGGTAGGTAAGTTTGAGAAACCGGCTCGAGATCGCTATAATTTGAAAATACACAACCGGAGAAAATCTGCCACTTCCTTATAGAGCCCCTCCTCCAACACACACGAGATAAGTTTGTGCCCCGATGGAAGGCTGACAGGCAGGTAGGCCAACCAATGATTGGTATATTTCGCGACCCATTTCGTTTTTTTAAAAAAGTTTTTTTGTATTCGTCCGTTACCACGACGCCATCTGCGATCGATTAACTTGTGGACAATGATCCATCGCTCCCTTGCTCTGATCTCACCTCCTTCTGGCCTGTTAAGTGGCCTGCGTCACACAGGGTGACTGGCTGTCCACATGATGTGGCCTGCCGACATGGCCACTGTCATACAGATCATAAATCAAAGCCCTTGATTGGTCTCTGTGTGTCATTCAAGCTCTGGATAACCTCAGCTCAGTGAGGTAAAGGACTCTCTGAGTGTTTAGATAGTTAACTTAGTCTAAGTTCTCAGTGGGTCTCAAACGGTGTGATCACCATTTATGTAAACACATATTTCCATTTGAGAGGATAGTGATTGGTCTAATGGATAGTGAGGTGGGCTGAAGATCGGAAGGCTGTGAGTTCAAATCCCGCCAGGAACACCACCACTAGTGTGCCCTTGGCCTTGAGTAAGGCCCTTAGTTACTCTAGGGAGAATGTCCCTGTAATCGGTCATTATAAGTCGCTTTGGATAAAAGCGTCAGCTAAATGAAATGTAATGTGATTAGTAAAATATGCATGAATAAATAAATAAAAAGTTAACTAGGTGAAAAAAGGTAAGATACACTTTTAAAACTTGTTGAGAGAAAACTAGTCTTTGCTGCTGCCTCAAAGAGGAGCAGGGGGAGAGGAGGGAGACAGGAGAGGCTGATTCAGGAGCACAGACACACTCACAACTATAAATGAACCAAAAATAAATTAATAAACAAGTTTCAGTGTTTTTTTCATATTGGAAATGGTATGGTATTGGTTATGGCCATGATTTTATGATTATTGAAATGTATACAGTTCTGTTTAATATAGGTGTTTCCATAGATCTAGTCTCTTTATTTTCCCCTCAAAATGCACCAGATTGATGCATTTAACTCCAAAATAAAAAATAAAATCTTACCGGGGGGGGTGCCCCTGGACCCCCCTAGAGGATTTGAGGTCGACCCCCACTAAAAATCACATGGATAGGTTCCTAAATGCATTTATAAATACATTTATTTTTTAAAATAGTAACCCATTTCCATATGTTCATGTGTGGGTATACTTGATTTAAACTATAGGGCTATCATTATGGGCCCTGCCTGTACCTGTTCGCTCTGCCATCGCGTGAAGGGTCTGCTAACAAGCGACCAACAGAAAGGTTAATGTTAATGTTGTTGCACGTCACCTCAACCCCACCACCTCTAGTCCCTTCTCTAGTCCCATCTCCAGTTCCCTCTCGAGTCCCCTCTCCAGTCCCCTCTCGAGTCACCTCTCGAGTCCCTACTCAAGTCCCGCCTCTAGTCAATTCCCTAGTCCCATCTCTTGTTCCTCCTCTAGTCTCTCCTCTAGTCCCCTCTGGAGTTCCCTCTCTAGTTCCCCTCTCGAGTCACGTCTCAAGTCCCTACCCAATGTCCTGGTCCATTGGAGGTTCCGCTGGGGGTCCTGCCAACTCCATGTCCTGTCCCGTTGGAGGCCCCGTCGACTACTCCTCTGTCGGGGGTCCTACCAATCGTATGTCTGTCTCGTTGGAGGTCCTGCCGTCTACTCTCCTGCCGGGGGTCCTGCCAACCCTTTGTCCTGTCCTGTTGGAGGTCCCGCCGTCTGCTCTCCTGCCGGGGGTCCTGCCAGCTCCTTGTCCCGTCTCATTGGAGGTCCCGCCGACTACTCTTCTGCTGGTGGTCCTGCAAACTCTATGTCCTGTCCCGTTGGATGTCCCGCCAACTACTCTTTTGCCGGGGGTCCTGCCAGCCCTGTGTCCTGTGCCGTTGGAGGTCCCGCCGACTACTCTCCTGCCGGGGGTCCTGCCAACTACTCTTCTGCCGGGGGTCCTGCCAACCCTATGTCCTGTGCCGTTGGAGGTCCCGCCAACTGCTCTCCTGCCGGGGGTCCTGCCAATCCTATGTCCTGTGCCGTTGGAGGCCCCGCCGACTACTCTCCTGCCGGGGGTCCTGCCAACCCTTTGTTCTGTCCCGTTGGAGGTCCCGTCGTCTGCTCTCCTGCCGGGGGTCCTGCCAACCCTGTGTCCTGTGTCGTTGGAGATCCCGCCGACTACTCTCCTGCCGACTACTCTCCTGCCGACTACTCTCCTGCCGGGGGTCCTGCCAACTACTCTTCTGCCGGGGGTCCTGCCAACCCTATGTCCTGTCCCGTGGAGGTCCCGCCGACTGCTCTCCTGCCGGGGGTCCTGCCAATCCTATGTCATGTTCCTCTGGGGGTCCCGCTGACAACTCTTCTGCCAGGGGTCCTGCCAACCCCTTGTCCTGTTCCGTTGGAGGCCCCACCATCACCTGTCTCGCCGGGGGTCCTGCCAACTCCTGGTCCTCTTCCGTGGGGGATCCTGCCGAAGCCCGGCCCCCTGACTCTTCCTGCCGCTGCTTTCGCCCTCATGGTCGGCCCCCTGAGTTTGCCCGCTGTGGCCTTCGCCCCTTTTTGAACTTTGCCTTGCCCCCAGGCCGTCCACCCGAGACCCCCTCCTTGGTCTCTGCCTTGCCCCCGGGCCGTCCGCCCGAGACCCGTCCTCCAGACCCCCTCCACCCACCCTTTCTTGGCCCTAGTTATGTGTCCTCCCTCCGGTCCCCCTCCACCCACCCTGCTGGACCCTTTTTTTTTTTTGGGACGTCTGGGATCCGTCCCTTGAGGGGGGGGTTCTGTCACGATTCTCATGTTATGTCACGTTTGTAGTTTTGTCTGTGTTGGTGTTTTTCTTGTCTTTGGGTTTCCTGTTTTATTGTGTAAAGTGTTCACCCCCGTTTCCTGCCTGTCTGCTTTCTGTCTGTTTCCCTCCCTGATTACCCGATTGTGTTCACCTGTTGTCCTTGTGTTTCTCCTCCCCTGCCCAGCTGTGTCTTGTTCTGTGATTACCCTTCTGTGTATTTAGTCTAGTCTTCCCCTGTGTTCCATGTCGGTTCATTGTTTCCCCTCCATGTTATTCCACGGTCTGTGTTCCTTGTGCTGCTCGTTGGTTCTGGATATTTTGGATACTGCCTTTTTTTGCCACAGCTTTATATTATTTAATAAAGCTCGCTTTTCGTTATTCTGCGTTTGAGTCCTACCTGCTTCACCCAAGCGTAACAGATATAGTCATTTGTTCTGGGAATGTCATTTTCGAGCCTGAGACCTGAAAAACAATCATGAAACAGACTAACTCTGCCACCTGTGACAGTTGGCCAACAGCATCCAGAGTCAAATGACTAATTATGCAGAAATAGAGAGTGCCTTAACATGTACGGATGATTATGTTGGAGCTGGTGAATGTCGACTAATTAAAACATACTGCTAGTTTAATTTTTAAATGCATCATATTATTTTTTGATACTTTGTATTTAAAATCGTAACATCTAGAGTAACTATAAAAAGCTGTCAGATAAACAAAACAGAGCAAAAATAAGTAATTGAAATATACTTAGTTATGTTCTATCACTTATACCTACTTATTATAAAAATGGAATTGTATTAACCTCTATAGATATTGTGACTGACCGTCCCTCGACTCCTCTAAACAAGTGAAGAAATACAGTTTTCTCTTAGCAGCGGTTTGTTGTTTCGTAAGAGAGGGTGAGCTTTCAGGAACAATGACTGAAAGTCACAGAGCAGTGGGGAGTCACACATGAGTAAACAGAGCTGGAGTTCAGATCAGAAGCAGCTGTCTGCTGTATGTGTACAAATAACGCAACTTCACAAACAATATTTCAGTTACAGTAAAGGTACTGATGTAACGGCAATTTTATTTAATATTTTAGTAAATAGAAGTTGTGACATACACTACCGTAGAAAATATTCAGGAGAACATAAAAACTTTACTAAAAAAACTAAAATCAGAGCTGTCTAAAATATAATCTCAGTAAAACATAGTCTAAAACTATTTTAAAATACAATTAAACGCAGTTAAAACAATACAAAGAATTCAAATGTTAAAAGTATTTTCTCAAAACCAGAGTCTTTCCAGGGCTGTAAAGGTGCTCCGTCGACACTCTCTTGGACTCTCCAAACATTTCAAAAATAAAAGCATGCAGCAGGAAGTTAAAACCAGTTAAAAAGGCAAACACATTTCAGAGTAAAATCACACAATAAAAAGGTATAAAACACACACACTTAAAACCATGCAATAATGAATCATTAAAATACATTGCCATGTGACATTAACAGGAGTCATAAAAGTGAGGAGGGGGTACAGTGTAAGTGAGCTTGTGTGTGTGTGTGTGTGTGTGTGTGTGTGTGTGTGTGTGTGTGTGTGTGTGTGTGTGTACATTTGTAGAGTCCCTCTGAGCTCTAATCCATCTGGAAACCACATCCAGGTCCTGCAGACTGTCACCCTGTCCTGCTCCACGTGTCCCAACATGTCCGCTCTCAGCAGATCGGACCAGAATACGTTTTCATGGTTTCCTCATTTGAGCTTTGATGATGACGCTGACGACAGCTGTGGTTTTACTGTCTGTATGTATTCATTAGAAGAAAAAAACACAGTAGGGACTGACAACTCTATAAACTACGGGAATATGGACTGGGGTTGTATACTTTTTTCATATGTCTATCAATCCAATTGTTCTAGACTTCCAAATGACGTAATTGTTTTCTGTTTCTGTTGAGCTTTGAAAAATAAAGGAAGTGAAAAGTATTACATTTGGATTAAACCATAACAAAATAAAATCCAACAAACAGCAGAAGATGCCCTGAACACTTATACCCCCTATAACATGACTAATACAAATACACTAACCTGATACTGGACACTATAAACTGACCTGGCATCAGTCCCTGGGGGATATCTAGGATACTGGTTTGAAACACGAGACGTTCACTGTAACACCAAGCAGACGGAAACGGGATTAAGAGCTTCAGACAAACTCAAAAAGCTGAGCTGAGCTGAGCTTTTTTTCAGATATACAGAACATGTTGTACCGTTTTGGTTACTTTTTGAGTCAAAATCTCTGTTCTGAACTTAGATTTGACATATTAAGTCCTGTTACTGACTGACAAGGGCGGAGGAAGTCATTACGTCTGTCATTGATGATTGATGAATCCCTATTTATTTCGGGTATTTCTTTTAACCATCTTTGTGATTAACATTAGAATGGGTATTGCTAAATAACCCTTCCCCAACAGACTTTTTTCCCACTGTGATGCTTCCATAGAATTTGTACTATATGCCTCTTATGCATTAACATACTCTACATTGGCAACACAGTGATAATCATTAGTACCTCCACAAGATAATTAATCAGGACTAAAGGTTATTTAAAGCCACTTTGTGTTGTTCTGAAGGTATTACCAGAATCCCCAATGAGACATAACCACATGTTTCTAAATGACCTTCTCGATCTTTCAAAAAATGATCTGGACAAAGCACATACTAGCTTCTAATCATTAGTGGTATATGTCCAGAGAGATGGAATGACAGCGGACCCTCATTTGTTTACATTTAAAATATGTGCAGATGAAAGGGTGAGACTCTGAATTACATTACATTTCATTTAGCTGACACTTTTATCCAAAGCGACTTACAATTACCAATTACAGGGACATTCTCTCTGTAGTAACTAAGGCTAGTAGTGCCTTACTCAAGGGCACACTAATGGTGGTGTTCCTGGCGGGATTTGAACTCACAACCTTCCAGTGTTGTGCTAGTTACTGAAAACCAGTAACTAGTTACCATTACTAGTTACTTCATTTCAAAAGTAACTCAGTTACTTTACTGATTACTTACACCAAAAAGTAATGCGTTACTGTGAAAAGTAACGTTTTAGTTACTTAAAAAAGGGCTCCCATTATATTAATGCCCTTATAGCCTTCATTTCAGTACTGTTATTGCATTGGAGAATAATACAATCTGTTGATCAACTTGACATGCATTATATGCAATCTGGATAGCATCGATATTAGCTGGCTTTACATTTTTGTATATTCTTTCTCCAGGTAGTTGGAAAAAGTGTTCCGTCCCATATGCCGTGTGCCGCCCGGACATGCTATCATGCTAACTAGCTCCCTGAAAACGGGTGACTCCACTGTAGCAATAGCCTGCATGTGTTCTACAACATACCGTGCAATGGCTTTATCGACTTTTCCCTGGCTAGCAGTCCCTTGGTTAAAATCCAGCCGCTGTTGCTTAGGTGCAGGTGGAGGTGGAGGTGGAGTGGCGTCGGCTGAGTCTCTGTGGTCTTAGCTCCTAGCTTCGTCCCAGCATGTTGTTTCTGCAGATGTTTTAAGAGATGTGAATGACTGGTTTGGGCAGTAGATAGGCTCTTTGACCCGCCAGGACACAACTTACATTTAACTAAAACGTTATTTTCTTTGTGCTCGACAAAAGTGAAATAGTGAGAATATCTCCAGGTGGAGAAACTAGACTTGAGCTCCGCCGCCGCCATGATAGTCTTGTTAGTAAACAACACAAACACGCCCACAGCCCGTCTCCGCATGTGACACAGGACGTATTTAAGTACATTTACTCAAGTACTGTACTTAAGTACAGTTCTCATCTCTGTTCACCTGGCTGTTGACTATATAAAAAAACTAACGCAGTAACGGAGTAACGCACCATGTAGTAACGGTAACTGAGTTACTGAATTTAAAAAGTAATGCGTTAGAGTACTAGTTACTGCCAAAAATAACGGCGTTACAGTAACGCGTTAGTCCCAACACTGCAACCTTCCGATCTGCACCCCACCTCACTATCCATTAGACCACCACTATCCCATCCCAATTACCTGAAGGTATTAACATGCATGTCAATGTGTTAGCCGTGTGCCAGACACTACCGTTCTGCACAGAGGGTGATCGGATATCCCTCCACGACCTGCACACCTCCAGGACCCTGAGGCGGGCAGGGAAGATAGTGGCAGACCCTTCGCACCCTGGACACAAACTGTTCACCCCCTCCCCTCTGGCAGGAGGCTGCGCTCCATCAGGACCAAAACCTCTCGCCACTTGAACAGTTTCTTCCCCTCTGCTACCGGCCTCATCAACAAGTTCCGGCCCCCCACTGAGACTGACTTTTATCCATCCCATAATAACTTTATGCATTACATTAATGCACATCATGCGAACAACATTATTTTAAAAATTGTAAATTCCTGCACATGCACATTTCTTCTCAACACTTCCTCTTTTAAATCAGCACAGCTCTCCACTTTAAATACAGTATATAGTATTTGTCACATTTTATTATATTTGACTGTTCCCAGTTTTTCACATAATTAGGCCTATATATTTTGTGTAAATATTGGTAATTTGTTATAATAGTCTTAAAATATATTTTTTGAAATAGCTTTTATAACATTCCTATTTTAGATTTTATTTAGTTTGCTACGTATTCTTCTTTCTGTGTCTTGGAATGCACCACATATACCAAAGGTAATTCCTCGTATGTGCAAACCTACTATTCTGATTAGCTTGAGTTCAGTCTCATGAGTTATCGTAATAGTTCAGACAAAAACCATAACAAATCTGTATAAAGTACTTTCCTTTCTAGGCTCTCTATGGTCCAATAAAAAGGAGAGTGGAGTGCCTGGGAAATAAAACACATCAGTGGTCAGCATGTTATTAGAACATTCCTATCCATGTGTCTTGAATACAAATCCTAACACAACCATTTTCAGTGTTAAAAAAACAGGCTGTTCGATAGAAATCCTTTTCAGGAACCATAGAGAGCCTGTAAACATTATAGCTGTTTGAATTTTGTTGAACTATTCCTTATAGCTTATCGCATAATACATTTTTGTCAAGGGATTGCATGAGGTCTCACTATTAGACACTTGTAGCTCTAGAGCAATAAACCCGAACACCCTAGTTGGACTTACACAAAACACAGTGAGTCAGTTTTAAGTCTCAGGATACAATGTGTTGATTCCAAGTTATCTGTCATGCACAAAGCCGTTACACACCAAAGCTCCCACACAACTGGTATCAAAAGTATACGGTTGAGGAGGTGTGTTCTTTCCAAAAAATCACACTCATACTTAAGGAATCAGGGTGTGTTTGAGGCCAGCAGTCAACAATACAGTAATACTGAAAAGCAGAAATTTTTTGTACAAATCAGCAAAAATGGCAAATTATCCCATGAGAGTGACTCACTTACTGTAAATGTCTCGCTGGACATTATTACGACTTAATGTATGACTGTAATTATTTGGTATTTTTGTATGGCCTTGGATTCAAAGTGAATGTAAAAGTGAATTAGAATACAGAGAATATTTGTTTTGAAAGTTTTGAATAAATTGGCTTAAAAAGGGGCCACCCTCCTAAAGAAGAGAAGAGTGCAAGTAGTTCTGAAACTTTATTGGATTTTGATTAATTTGATTGTTTTGGTATTACACTGCCTGCTGCCGTGGTTTCACCTGGTTCAATGCTGGACCGGGATTGGTCTCTGCTTGTCATTTCTCCTGCCCCCCCCCCTGCCTTATAGCAGATTCATTTTCCAAATGTATCGCAGGATTATAGGAACAGACTGTAAAGCTGAGTATTGTTTAGAGTTCTAGGTGCGGCCCCGATTAATTTATTCCGGTAAATTACTCTGACCTCACTAATTGACCCGACCGAAGTTACTGAGTCTATGTAAGTTTACTGCTTGGCTCAGATCCACCAAATATCAGCAAGATCTCACCTCTATTAACTCCCCGAAGAACCAGGTTCAATTAACTGCTGTTTCTATTCAGACAACTCTTTTAATCTGTTTAAGCGATCCCGAAGGATTTTGGTATCAGTAAATGGGGTGTGTTCCTACCTAAACATGTGTGTGGCAGGGTGCAGTCTTACCTTTGAAGCAGGAGAGGAGAGCACAGATTTTCCCTTTTATTGTCCCAATCCAAAAGGTGAGATCAGTTTATTTGAAGAAAAAATAGGTCCAAACCAGTACAGAGTCTTTACCTTTTAACACATTATAATCATACAAAACATATCAAAATGGGGTTATATATTTTTTATATCTAAAACCTTAATTCATATTCATTCAAAAGTCCATGTATGGATTCCGGTCGTTATAGCAACTTCCGGCATAAAATCATATATTCCGGATCGTTCTATTAACTACCAGCATAAAACCCATGTATGGATTCCGTTGGTTATAGCAACTTCCGGCATAAAATCATATATTCTGGATCGTTCTATTAACTACCAGCATAAAACCCATGTATGGATTCCGTTGGTTATAGCAACTTTCGGCATAAAATCATATATTCTGGTTCGTTCTATTAACTACCAGCATAAAGCCCATGTATGGATTCCGTTGGTTATAGCAACTTCCGGCATAAAACCTTACCGAGAGCCGTCTAACCCAGCTCTGAAAGACAGAGCCTACCGGGAGAGAGTATACCAGGGGTTTCCCCCCCTCTCCCCGACGAAATCCAAAAAAACGGATAGAAAACCCACAAACACCTCCTCTATACCCAACCAACATATTCTATTGGCTCTGGCATAAGACACACCTTCCCAAGTTTGTGTAAAACAAAACATGACTGGACATATACTATGACTATGACATAACCACCTTTTTGAGGCCTCCATGTGTTTCTGCTTAAGTCTGGAGCCCCCCTCCCTGCAGTGAGAGGAGAGGAAAGAACCTGCCCACTCTCTTATCAGAGAGCAGGGCATAAATCATAGGCCTTACACTCAACTTAACAAACCACTTTGTTTTGTTTATGCTGTAAATATAGAAAAACCTAAAATATGAAGCATTTTCATTGTGGGTTATACAAGAATATAATTGATTATATTTGATTATAACTAACTTTCGTTTTAAGTATTTACTTCATACTATGAAGCTCTCAACACCCTCTTTTGAAAACGCAAAGTTATAAAACAGCAACAACTAAAATTGTAAGCATACCTACATATTCAAAAACCATCAAGAAGCATTCTCATTATGGGTTCATACAAGAATATGATTGATCATATATGATTTATAACTAACTTTCGTTTAAAGTATTTACTTCATACTTTGAAGTTCTCAACACCCTCTTTTTAAAACGCAAAGTTATCAAACAGCAACAGATAAAATCGTAAAAACACATACATATTACATCCGTAAAACTTCAAGCATCAATATCATGAAAAGTTCTTCAGCATGTGTAATCAGGACGACCTTTTGATGAACCTGGTGTGGAGAACGCCGAAAACATAGTACCTCACTGTAATGTTCTCGTCATCACAGGTCAGGCACCCGAGTAAAAAGAGTCATGATGATCATAGATTTGTACGCACCCCCACTCGGCCTGACACTTGCAGGAGCGGGGGGCCTACAATATCTGTTGTTCCAGTGGAGACTCCTAAATCCATGTTGCTATCTGATGTAAATCCTTGACCCTGACCATGGAGGGGTTGAGGTTCCTCCCTGGATGACACCTCCAAACGAAAGCCAGATAACTCGGCCGACAGTTGTTATGGATTTTTTAGACCTCGTCAATAATCGCTCATGACTTTGTGACAAGGTCAATGAGGCCCCACACAATGATAGCACAAACGAGGAACCAGAGGCATATGAAACAGCTTAGCTGGCACTCGCTCATGGCATCCTGTGTGTGCAGTGTGAGTGTGGTGCTGGTGGTGACTTGGCACGTCACTTGTTGTCGTCTGTTTCTACCGTCTCTCTTGGCCTGTGACTACGACCTTGCAGTGGCTGACGTGGACCCACGTAGTGAAGTGGACCAGTGTCAGGGGTAGGTAGGGCTGCTGCTACCTGGCGTCTGATATCTGACCATGCAGTTATCAGGTAGTCGTCCCTTTTTTGGGAAATCCACTGCGATCGGAGTGGCTCAGCGGGTAGAGATGCAGCCTGTCCCTCAGAGCTGGAAGAAACATCATCCTCCACTGGCAGGGTATAGGTGACTCAGCCGCTGGCTCCATGCTGCACAGGTTTCCTGGGTCCAGGACTTGGCTTCACTTGAGGCACTGTGACTGAAGTTTCCCTGCTAGGGAGGTTCAAATCCTCTTGGTAGATTGCTGAGGTATTAATCTCAACAATATAGCTAAGATCAAGTATAAATCATTTCTCTGATTCATAAAAAGTTGTTTTCAGTTTAAAACTTCCCCAAGGGTTTTCTCAAGCACTGGGCCATAACTTACTCTTATCAGTTTAACGACCTGACAGCCCTGCACCTCCATGCTGTGTGAAAACCAGCAAAAAAGAAGGAGGAAGATGTGCTCAAAAAAAAAAAATCTAATTTAAATGAATACTGTTGTAGGGTGTAGGCATATAACGATTAAAATAACTGAAAAGAAAACTAATAGTGTAAAATTAAAAAACAATGAGAAAAATAATACAAAGGTTATTTCCCATTTCCTCTTTGATACTGAGGTATTCTCCATTCAAGCTCCAATGATCCATATGCTAATAGACAGAGTTTCCCCTTGCCATCTTTCTTTGCATAATACTAAAGGTTCTAACAGTTCTACTGCTAAATCCTTTGCATTTGAGCTATTACTTGTTACTCAGACTTAAATTCCCTCTTTTGCTCTATAAAATATCCCTTGGCACCGAATTTACCAAGACAAATTCTAGATTATTGCGGGATGATCCCACAAAAAGCCATCCTCTCCTGTGGAAGAAAGCACATTAACTGCCACGGGTGTGTGCAAAACATGTCATGTGATGTGAGACTGATAGCATCAACAGTGGATTTGGTTAGGCCGCAGTCATATTCCTATCTGGATTCTAAACTCAGTTGGCTCGGGTGAGTCCTCTCTTCTGGAGTGAAACTACGTTCCCAGAGACTGACTTCACTGTATCCAAACCTTCTGATTTAGTTTTAAGCTAACCCTTCTCTGGACTTCGCCCCTTTCTGGTCACCCATACACGATTTATGAACTTAAACAGAAAAGGTGTGATAGTTCGATATGACCTGACCTTTGCCCTAGGTAGCTTTTCCATACATATAGGAATATATTCAGCCTTGTCAAATTGATTGGAATGTCCCAATTTGTTTTACAGTTTGTATACTCCACTCTGTGGCTGCTCTAACGCCTGATATGGTAACGACCAGATAGGTGTGAATCCCTTTATCCTGCAAGGGTGACAAAACTTTCTTATTTTTAAAGTGAGTTACATTATCCATTCTTATTCTCTCAGTTTTTAGGAAAAACATACTTATATGTTCCGCCATTTTAGCAGACACTGTGTTCCAGTTGCTCTGGTCAGAGGATAGACATGTTTATGACTCCCTCCATTATCTCAGATCACAAGGAAATACTTGTTCCCACTGGGAGTGCGGGTTGGAAAAGGACCTGCTATGTCAGCACTAAAACTGATTAGTGGTTCTTCCTTTATAATTTTAAGGTGTTCCGGATGAATTTTCTTGAACCCATCCATCTCTGCACATTGAAGACATGTTGATCGTGTGTGTTGTAAGTGCATTCGCAGTTTTGGTATGAGTATTTTATTGTTGAGGCAATATTTTCTCATTCGAACTAAGCCCACATGGCCTAAACTGCTGTGTAGTTCACGCACAACCTGAGGAGCTTCTTCAGGGGGTACGTGAATACTTCTACCCTTTTTCTATATTCTAGGGAATATGGAAGTCAGGTGGTTAATTCTTCCCCGGCTTTAAGCAAGGTAAAACTTCTCTATTACCCTGATAGTCTAATTTGATCTTATCTGTATGGCTACGAACATGATTCCACTCCAGGTACATGCCTGCCTTTAACTCTGCAATAAGACCCTCACTTGAAGGGCATGTGTAAGTGCTTCACCTTTCACATTGGTCAACTGCCTTTGTTCCCAGTTATTAAGCTCTTCTTTACCCGCTTTGTAACAATAATCAGTAACAATACGGATGTGTGTTATTTTACGTTGTTTAGCAAAAAGAAGTCCCTCAACAAATGGCCTTTGCCTCAGCAGTTTGTGCTGTACCTGGTATTGCACCCTTTTGCTTGCAAAGTACTTCACCTGAATTAGTTTTCATTATAAAGGCCCAAGTGGCTGCTTGGTCACCTTTTCGCAAACTCCCTCTGTAAACAGTGTTACCTTTGGAGCAGCGGTTTTCTTTAAGGGTTTCAATGTTTCCCTGTGTGGCTTACTACCTGTGGTCCTAAACTCCACATCTGGATCTGACATCATCCTCTGCCATTTTCCATTCTTATTCTCTCAGTTTTTTGATATTGATATTTTTGTTCTGGTGTTAAGATAATTTTTTGAATGTCCCTCTTTTCTTAACAACTGGAGCTATGTCTATTTTAGATCTGACTTGGTTAAGAGGTGATTTGTTCTTTGGTGAGAGGAACACTATTCCCCTTGTGCTGGGTGGGGGTGAGGGTGGATAGCCTGCTTACAGTCTCCAGATCTTCCTCTCTGTGCTGAGGCCATAAAAGTTTTAATGGGTCGCTCCGTGGTCTGCTCAGATTTTCTGACCCTGTCTCTGACCCTGTGTGTTGGGTTTTTCTGCAGCACCTCGGGAGCAGAGAAAGGGGGAGATTTTATTTTTCCAAAAGTGCAAGCTCCTTCATTGAGCAGAATAGTTTAGTTGATTTTGGTAAAGTATTTGAGCTTTAGCTTCGCAAAAAAACTTCCTCATATTAGTTTTGAAGATATTGTTGGGGTTTGATATCTGCTGATAGTTCCCACTTAGGTTTTCTCTTCAAAGTACATTGCAAAACAACCAGTATTTGTGGGTCATCTGATCACCACCTTTTCTTCTGACAGTTTAATAGTCCTTACCATATTATCACTCTGTGCTAGGACCTATTCTCTTTGCCAGAGCTGCTGCTATTCCTCCTGCATGTTTTAGCTTCCTATTAGCAGGGTTCACTAACATGGTTTGTTGACTAGTTTAAGATTTTCAATAATTGACATTTATTATTTCCAACATTCCTTTTCCCTGAATATCATGTCTAACAATGTGTTTTCTTCTAGGATTAGTAGATACTCATAAATGACATTTTCTAGCTTTTATCCCTGTAGGGTGGAGGTAGGGTCTCAGACATTATACCACCTGCTTGTGGCTCTCTGTCCAAACGGTAGTCTGACAGGAAAGTATTTAGGTCGCGGTACGCCCGTGGGTCTGGGCTAAGCTGACCAGGGCGAGCAGAAGCTCCGGATGTTGCTTCTGTGTATCCCTCCCTGTGTGGTTGGCTCTGAGTCATTAAATTGCGTTCTAACCTCATCAGCCATTCTTTTTATTTTATTTTTTATTTTATTCAAGGGTTTTCGTTCACTCTTTTATACACATGCAAGTTTCTAGGCTATTACTCACACCGGAGGATCAGTCCGACTATACCATCACTTGGTTCTAGGTTCTCTTCTGGATTCAGCTAGTGCATGCGGACACCTCAGTTTAAGAGTGTTATGTATCGAGCTTCGAGCTGTTGCAACAGCATAGGTACCTTTAGATCTATGTTTATCTTTATTAAATCTCCCATTAACTCTTCCCCACGTTATGTTTTAACGCAAAAGTTCAAACCGCAGCTCTTTGACAAGTCCTACCTATAAGTTTCAAAGCAATTTGGACAGATACTGAGCAGTGCTCCTACGGCTGACTTCACTAGCCAACAAACCTGTGATTAAAGGGACCACAGGGACTTCTCAATTTGGCTAGGGGAAAAAGAACCTACTTTAGCTTCTTTAACAGACAGCAATATCCGATATAATATAACCCTCAGTCCGGTGCAATAGTATCACTTAAATTACTACACTTTAAGTTAAAATATATATTCTAGGATTCGGGTAGGTATTTTAACAAGACTTTCAGCCTGTATTTCGCTGATTTGTACTCATCGACTTTTTTCACTAGATCGTTTTGGTTCTTGTATTTTGACTCTGAAAAAATATTACTTTTCACAGAGCCCCACGTTGGGCGCCATGTTTAGAGTTCTAGGTGCGGCCCCGATTAATTTATTCCGGTAAATTACTCTGACCTCACTAATTGACCCGACCGAAGTTACTGAGTCTATGTAAGTTTACTGCTTGGCTCAGATCCACCAAACATCAGCAAGATCTCACCTCTATTAACTCCCCGAAGAACCAGGTTCAATTAACTGCTGTTTCTATTCAGACAACTCTTTTAATCTGTTTAAGCGATCCCGAAGGATTTTGGTATCAGTAAATGGGGTGTGTTCCTACCTAAACATGTGTGTGGCAGGGTGCAGTCTTACCTTTGAAGCAGGAGAGGAGAGCACAGATTTTCCCTTTTATTGTCCCAATCCAAAAGGTGAGATCAGTTTATTTGAAGAAAAAATAGGTCCAAACCAGTACAGAGTCTTTACCTTTTAACACATTATAATCATACAAAACATATCAAAATGGGGTTATATATTTTTTATATCTAAAACCTTAATTCATATTCATTCAAAAGTCCATGTATGGATTCCGGTCGTTATAGCAACTTCCGGCATAAAATCATATATTCCGGATCGTTCTATTAACTACCAGCATAAAACCCATGTATGGATTCCGTTGGTTATAGCAACTTCCGGCATAAAATCATATATTCTGGATCGTTCTATTAACTACCAGCATAAAACCCATGTATGGATTCCGTTGGTTATAGCAACTTTCGGCATAAAATCATATATTCTGGTTCGTTCTATTAACTACCAGCATAAAGCCCATGTATGGATTCCGTTGGTTATAGCAACTTCCGGCATAAAACCTTACCGAGAGCCGTCTAACCCAGCTCTGAAAGACAGAGCCTACCGGGAGAGAGTATACCAGGGGTTTCCCCCCCTCTCCCCGACGAAATCCAAAAAAGCCAGTCTTTTTATGCTCAAAAAACCGGATAGAAAACCCACAAACACCTCCTCTATATCCAACCAACATATTCTATTGGCTCTGGCATAAGACACACCTTCCCAAGTTTGTGTAAAACAAAACATGACTGGACATATTCTATGACTATGACATAACCACCTTTTTGAGGCCTCCATGTGTTTCTGCTTAAGTGTGGAGCCCCCCTCCCTGCAGTGAGAGGAGAGGAAAGAACCTGCCTACTCTCTTATCAGAGAGCAGGGCATAAATCATAGGCCTTACACTCAACTTAACAAACCACTTTGTTTTGTTTATGCTGTAAATATAGAAAAACCTAAAATATGAAGCATTTTCATTGTGGGTTATACAAGAATATAATTGATTATATTTGATTATAACTAACTTTCGTTTTAAGTATTTACTTCATACTATGAAGCTCTCAACAGTATCAGACTGCAGGATTCATCTTTAATACTGTCTGTCATCACACTGATGGAGGAAGCAATACTCTCAACTGAAAGGACAAGTCTGGTGATAGCACTTATTCTTCCTACTGTATAGTACACAAATCTCTAGAAAATACTAAAACCAACAGTGAACTCTTGTTGTTGACAAAAAAGCCTTTAAAAAACGGAACTACGTATGTGTTTTAAAAAGTACTGATGTACGGATGGTAGCACAAACGCATTGTTGAATATCTCACTGAAGAAATGTAAATCACAAAAATGTAATACAAATAAATACCAGTAGTACTTGGCCTTATGTCTGAATCTCAGACAAAAAGGCTGACTTTATAATCAAAATTCTGATATTTTTCTCAGAATTCAAAAACAAAAATTTACTTTTGGTCAGACCTAAAAAATAAATAACATGTCCTCTTCCATGTGATATCTAGCCTGTACAAAAAGTAGTCTATTAATCACACTTTTATAATATTAGATATCTTTGGAACATTTTATGCAATAAATAAATAAATGTGTGACCTATTTACTTTTGTTTTTCTTTATCTGCTTTCCTTTTTATGTAAACATTGTATTGTACATCTGTTGATAAAAGCTCTCTAATAGAGCTGGACAATTGTTGAAATATTCCAGGACTGACACAATTTTCTGCATTTGATTCTGCTGCCATCAGGTTCATGTTCTTTTTGATTTATTTGCATGTGTCCCAGGAAGAGGAGGGAGTGTGAGAGTCGGGGATATTCCGAAATGATACCAGCCTCAGTTGAAAGGGCACTTGTCTTGGATTTCACGAGCTGCTAAATTTAACATGCTGCCTTCCCATCAAGCTGTGAGTGATCTGAGCTGTTCTGTCCCACACCACCACTGTAAGTCTCTGAAGCTGTGAAAAATCTCACTTTTACAGGACAACAAACAAATAAACAAGCACCACATAGGTTTTGAGAATTACAATTAGGTGTCACACATACATTTAGGCCCCGTCCTCACGGAGACGAAAACGAAAACTAACCCTAGTCATTTTCAAAAAAGTATTCCGTCTACACGAAAACGCTCGAAGACGCTGGAGACGCTGTAGTACATATAAAAAAATTAACGCCACTAATTATTTTAACGCGATTAACACATGTGTATTTTTTTTCCTCGGCTGATTTCAGATTAAAGACCAATACAGGACATTCACTAAGAAACTACACTTTTATTGTGAACACAAAGTCAAACAGGACCATCATTTGTTTGTGGCAGCTAAGCCCAGTATGGGCTCACAGATGCAGTTAGGTGGTTTCTTCATCAGGCCTGGTCCTCCTCCATCAGGCCACGTCCTCATCCCAGAGAAAGACCTCTCCACCTTCTCCAGCCAAACCCACAGACAGGACATCCGTCATACTGAGGTTTCTCCCAAAGTCTATGAACGCTGTCTCAATTGATCCACACTGAGAATATGAGGGGGAAATAAATGCTTTAGACAATAAGAAATATGAAGTGAACTGTAAGGAATGGCTCATTCTTTTTTAAATAGACAAAACTATTACTGTATTTCAATATCTCATGTCTGAAAGTTTAATTTAAAAGAAGAAGAGGCCCCAAAAATAAAGATTGGTATATCAATAAATGTAGTAAATAAAGTAGATAGAACTGGTACTTAAGAGTTTGAATACAGTCTGGTTGCGGAGGAGGCACACAGGTAAGAGCATATAGCTACCATCACATGTAACTAAGCTTGACTTGAATTTATTAAAAGTATAATTAAGTAACAGCAACAAATCAATAACAAATCGTGCAAAAATGTGAATCTTTGCTGGGTCCACTGTTGGAATTTACCACATATTGTATGTTTTAGAAACCTTAAGGCATTTATAGATTTGTATGCAAGTAATATCCCAAAACTCAATAAATACCGTAGATTATTATTGAAAGTTATGCTGAATAGTTTCATGTTCACTTACCTTAAGCAACGTAAAACGTGCAGACCGGGGGGAATACAAATACTCTTTTTTGGTTTGCAAGGGTGTCACCTTCCGCGGAGCCCATTTTCTGTAGTATTATCCTAACAAAGAGAAAACAAGAGGGAACAACCCTTATTTAGGTTTTTTAAAAAGTGACAATATCAGCTTGCATTCATCCGACAAAAATACGACACAGGGTATTGTCTAATTGCTGGTTGTCTTGTGTTTTTATGGGATTTGGATAACGGATTTATTCTATAAACCGACCGACCGACCGACCCACCACTTTATTTGAAGGGGCACAAACATGATGAAGTAATGACAAAGTCATGCTTAGTTACTCATGATTTACAACACTTGGAATTGCTGTGACTGGTCAGTTTTTTTGGCCTGACACTTTAACTGCAGATCTATATGAAGAACACATGAACATCATTAATAACTCAGAAGTCATGGTGATTGAGATACCTTAGTTGATGCATTACTTAAGGTATTGTTCCTGCATTAAGTCATGCATGAGATACCATTAATACCTGTACATTACTGATAGTTCATGAAGTACTACATGAGTACTACATGAATTAATTCATGCTTTTTCATGCATTAAGTCATGCATGAATTCATGATGATTCATGTACCCTTACCGTAAAGTGTTACCATAGTTGTCATCCTAAACTATAGGATGACAGGAGGAGCTATATTAACAGTTATTATAAGTATGTCAGGTCAACACCACCTGCAGTAAAATGGTCCTAACATTAGCTTAAGAAAATGACAGGAATCTACACAGTACAATTGTTAGGATAGACTTTGTTATTGCTTCCTTTTTGTTGCTGGGTTTCAACTCAGTGACACCTGCCACACACCCACACACACACACACACACACACACACACACACACACACACACACACACACACACACACACACACACACACACACACACACACACACACACACACACACACACACACACACACACACACACACACACACACACACACACACACACACACACACACACACACACACCCACCCACACACACACACACACACACACACACACACACACACACACACACACACACACACACACACACACACACACACACACACACACACACACACACACACACACACACACACACACACACACACACACACACACACACGTGCGCGCACACACACACACACACACACACACACACACACACACACACACACACCCCCCCCCCTCAGTTCATTGGTAATTTGACCACAGCCCCGCCTACACTGACTTCTCTATAAAGCTGGCTAGCTGAGGGAGTTGAAGTTACACAGACTGGCCCTTTAAACACACAGATCTCCTCATCACACACTTTCTACTTTAGATCAGCTGAGTTTGACAGGACACTTTAAGGAGACACATATATTTTCATCCTATATTATTTCTTTCTTTTATAGAAGATACTTTGTGGAGACTTTCTCTGTCATCGGAGGAACTTTTGGAGGAACTTTTCTTCTTCTTGTCGCTGTGAGGGACTCTTCTTCAGATGGATCTGTCCGACCTTTCCTTCCCTCTCTCGTCTGCTGATGACCTTTACGATGACCCCTGCTTCAGCACCAGTGACTTGAACTTTTTTGATGACCTGGACTCTCGGCTGATGCACGCTGGCCTGCTCAAGCCAGATGACCATGTCCATCACCATCATCACCACCACGTCCCAGTTGCAGAGGAGGAGGAGGAAGACGAGCATGTGAGGGCTCCTGGGGGCCCCCATCAGACGGGGCACTGCCTGCTTTGGGCCTGCAAGGCCTGCAAGAGAAAGACGTCAAACGAAGACCGGAGGAAAGCAGCAACAATGCGGGAAAGGCGGCGACTGGGAAAGGTCAACAACGCCTTTGAGACCCTGAAGAGATGCACGGCGTCCAATCCAAACCAGAGGCTGCCCAAAGTGGACATCCTGCGCAACGCTATCAGCTACATCGAGTCCCTGCAGTCGCTGCTCAGGACTGGCAGGGAGGACAGCTTCTACCCGCCCATGGAGCACTACAGCGGGGACTCAGACGCCTCCAGCCCGCGCTCCAACTGCTCCGATGGCATGGTGAGAACAGCTGAGCGCTTCATGTGCTGCTTCATGAGATGTTTGGAATGCCTTTGGGATATTTATTTTCGGCCACAGCACTTCAATACATTTTCATTGAAGGAACACTTTAAAATAAAGGCACACTTTTGGGCACAATTTGGCCAAAAATATTTTCTTTCACTAAATCACAAGAAATGCTCTTCTTCCACCATTATTGTAACCAATGTGGTATTGATTTGGAAAGAAAACATCCAAATGCAATGATCTGCTTTTTGAAAATAAACCAACACATCATTATTTAGATGGACTACCCAAAATATGATTTTCAATTTGTTATGACATTTGAAAGATTATTTGACAATGTTACATTGTGGGTGTGTTGCAAAGTGGAGTCTTAATTCCAAGAGGCAGATTGAGTTTACAAGTTACAAATGCATATTTATCCTTTTTGATCTAAGATATGCTAAACATGCTAAAGATTGGAATGGACACTGGCTCTTAAGTGTGTTAAGAGGCACACAGATGTGATAAGACTGATTATTTTACTGAATTAAACTCTTTTAATTCAACATGTTAAAAAGGCAACACATTTGGCGTGTTTTCTGACACAGGTGACATCTTTGAATTGTAACCAGCTCTGTGTATCATTCCTCTTTTCAAACATTGTGTCCACTAATTGTTCATTGATGTATAATTGTTGATTTACAACTTTATTGATTTGTGTTTCCAGACGGATGTCATCTCTCCGTGTTCATCCAGAAGCGAGAACAGTGATGGTTCCTACTGCAGCCACCCAGACGGTCAGTTTCATCTTCAACCCTGTCACTGCTTTTTCATGATGTGTTTCTCTTTTAGAAGAACTTGTTTCTCTTTTAATTTGACCAGTTTCTGTTTTAATGGGACATTATGATGGTGTTAGAACTTAAACATTCTTTATTTCAATACAACTAGCTTCCTCCTTGACATGAATAATGTGTGTTCTTAAACAACTGCTTCTCATGTTCAACCTCATTTATTAATGTAAACTTAATGTACAACTTTTTTTTTATGTCAACACTGGAATTTAAAGTAACTTGCTGCTCCATTTATGTGCCTGAATCCTCATTTAACCTAAGTATTATTTTATTATAACTTTGGTACCACTTTACAATTATAAAGGGTTTACGAATAGTTTGTAATTCATTTATTAATTAAGTTGTGAACACTTTATAAATCATGAATAAGCTTTTATAAGACATGAGATAAACAGGGCAACTGTGACCGGTTGCTTGCCAAATAGTGAGCCCACATTTATCTGTACTGCTAAGCCTTATATTGGCTACTTAGCTTACTTCGTCTTCTTCATCAGCCAGCATCCTTGGTATCTGTTGTTCATTGAGTTGATTCTCGCTAAGTAGCCATTATAAGGCTTAGTCATCTTGCTAAATAGTGAGCCTGTGTTGACGTATTAAAACTATGTTAGAACTGGTTTATAAATGGTTCTTAATGATTAATAAAGTGTTTACAACCTAATTCATAACCTAATTATAAACCCTTTATGAATCCTTTATAAGGGTAGTCTTATTGTAAAGTGGTACCATAACTTTTACTATGACCTTGTTGGATTTTATTTTTTAAACAACTCGTTATTTGACTTATTTCTCCTAAAAATACAAACATTTTGAAGCCAACTGAGCAGAAACTCATGTTGCCTGTTTATTTTCTTACAGATTCCAGCAGCAAACCATCGCTCATTTCCAGTTTGGACTGTTTGTCCAGCATCGTACAGCGGATCAGCACAGACCCTGCTCCGGCCCCCCCAGGCGACAGTGTGGTCCCCCGGGGCCCTGAATCCCCTCAGAGCAGCCCTGCAAGCTCCAGTTCCTCTGCTGAGCCCAACAGCATCTACGAGCCGCAATGAACCACAACGAGCTGAGGACTCATCATTTGCAGAAAGCCAAGACAATGTATTCAAGACTTTTTTTCTGCCATTTGAGATTTTCTTCAGTTTTATCGACAAACTGAAGACTGCTGTTTGAATCCATTAATCTCAGAAGGAAAAAGGGACATTTTCCTCACTTATTCCTGCATCAGAAATTATGGACCATTTTATAAATCTGTATATAAGAGATGTTTGTACACCCAAGGACACACACTTCCAAGCACACATGTGGCACATACACTCATACAGCCACAAAGGTTGCAGCGATTGTTGTGTTTCTATATATTATTTATGAGTGAATGACATTTTAATAAAATTAATATTTATATTCTGTAAAACTATTCAACTGGTCTTTCAGATCTTTCCTGTTGTTTTTAGCTTTGCTTTAATTCTCCTGCTCTAGTAGCTAACTTGTATGAACCATTTGCCTGGTTTATGTAGATTTCTCCACTAAAAACAACTGATGAGAGAACTGATGATGAAGGTCAATGTAAAGTTTGTTGGAAATATACACAAAAAACAACATAGTGAATATCAGAAAAAAAGTCATATTATAGTGTGACCAAAATCAGAAAAAACGACATAGTACATTATGATGAAAAAATGTCATAGTTTAGTATGACGTAAGTTTCCATATAAAGACGACATAGTTTGATGAAAAAATGTCATAGTATGTTGAAAATATCTGAAAAAAATAAGTATGGTACGCCGAAAAAAAAGATATATTACAGAATGGCAAAAATATAATAAAAAAAAGAAAAAATGTCATGGTATAGTTAGTTGAAAATATCAGAAAAAAACAACATTGCATTGTAAGTCCCAAAAAAGTTATATTATAGTAAGCTCCAAAATATTATAAAAAACGACCTAGTATAGTAAGTCTAAAAAATGTCATAGTATAATATAGTTTGTAGAAAGTTTGCGTGAAAAGACGACATTGAATAACCTGATAACTAGTCTAAAATAACCATTGTGTTTATGTCGAAAAAGTTATAGTATAGTATGCCGAGAAATATCATAAAAATCATGTCGAAAAATTTCATAAAAAAGGACCTAGTATTTAAAGTCGAAAAATATATTTTTTAAAATGGCATGGTATGTCGTACATCAGAAAATACACATAGTCTGTCGATAAAAAAGTCAAGGTCTTGAATGTCGAAACATTTAAAGGTCTCCTATTGTACTATTTGTAGGTATATTATAGGTCCCAGACAGGGGCGGATCTAGAAAAATATTCATGAGGTGGCAAGAGGGTGGCAGGAGATTTTGAGGGGTGACATCCCCTGGCAGAAGTATATGCTGATTTAATCGCAGTCATATCAATCAATGTTAACTTGGAAAGCCACAATATTTATATTTTAACTCAATAACATTTGGTGACATTATTGTGGCACATCAGTAAAGCCTTAATCTGTTAAACCCTGTTTTTTTTTTCACGACACTGTGTCTCAGGGCATCTTAATATTTAAAAACTATTAATGTGTTATACCAGAATAACGAGAAAAATCTCAGCTAACTGACGAAAAGAACCATTTTTACCGAAACAAAACACAAGTCTCACAAGAAGCGTTAGCATTAGCCCTTAGCTAAAACGGGCAGATGCTACTTCCGGTGCTAACTAACAAAAACGATCTTTAAAACTTAATATTTTCTGCACAAACTACATATCATCTGAAAGCTGATACTCCACAGATTATTTTGTTATAAGTATCATCACTGTAGGACACAAACTTACTGAGCTAGCAGCCAGAACAGAGAAAAAAAACAACAGTTTTCAAAATCATAACAATAATTATGTCTTACCGTTGCTGTTTTGTGATCAAAGCTCGTGTTCAAGGGAATAACAACGCTGCTTAAAGTTAATCCAATGTCTCTTAGTCACTTTAGAATTGTTCCTGATAATCTATTATTACATTCATGACAGCAGAGTAGGTATAAAGTGTCGCAGTCCCGAGCTAATGCTGTCTCACGTGCTGTTTACGCAAACCTCTCTCTACTTGACGTAAGTGTTTAGCGGGACTTACTAACTGTCACTCGATTCTATTGGCTCTAACGGTTCAGAAAAGGTGTCAATCACCCAAATCGACCAATGGGTTCCAAAGATATGATCCTGCGTAGTATAAACTACGCCCGCTCCGGCTCCAATACGCAGTACGCAGCAGGACCCCACCGCAGCAAGACTGCACCACAGCACCACAGCAGGACATCACCACAGCACGCAGCGACAATAGCAGGTAACAGGTAACAGAGCACATTTCAAGGACGTTGATTTCTTTGCTTTTAGATCTTTTTCTTGTGTATCCTCTTTCCATTTTAGCAAATAATGGCAGCCAGAAGGGAGAGGTTCACCACCGAGCAGGTGCTAGAGATGCTAGCTGACGATAGCGGGGCTATGATCATACCAGATGACTCTTCGTCGGATGATGAAGATCTCCTCCAGCCAGACCTGGATCCGGACAGTAGTGACTCGGATGTTGAACTTCCACCACGGGAAAGGTATGTAATCTCTCTGTTTTTATATATTATGTGTTTGGTGGAACTGCGTCACAGTGCTAGCTTAGCCAAGAAGCTACAGGAATGATTAGGCAAAATGCTAAATAGTGTTACTTGTCTTTAGTTACATTTTCTAAATGAATGGCCAGTGAATGAATATATACATGTGTTTACTTATTTATTTGGTGTAATATTATTCATTTATAGTCCAATATTATCCTTGTTATATATTACTTATGTGTTTGGTGGAACTGCACCAAAATGCTAAATACTGTTACTTGTATTTTTGGGGTTACATTTTCTAAATGAATGGCCAGTGAATGAATATATATATATATGTGTTTATTTATTTGGTGTAATATTAATCATTTATAGTCCAATATTATCCTTTTTATATATTACTTTTGTGTTTGGTGGAACTGCATCACAGTGCTAGCATAGCCAAGAAGCTACAGGAATGATTAGGCAAAATGCTAAATAGTGTTACTTGTCTTTTTGGAGTTACATTTTCTAAATGAATGGCCAGTGAATGAATATACATGTGTTTACTTATTTATTTGGTGTAATATTATTCATTTATAGTCCAATATTATCCTATAAGTATAAGCCAGTAAATTAATCTCATCTCTTTGTTTTTCCACATTTGTTTTCAGTGATCCAGTTGAGTTTGAAATGGCTTCTGGACCCCCATCTGCCACTCAGCCTGTCTCAACAATGCCACGACCATCCACCCTGCCATCCCCACCCTCACATCCACAGCCGTCTACTTCCACTCAGCCTGCCTCAAGAAATCCACGACCATCCACCCAGCCATCCCCACCCTCACATCCACAGCCGTCTACTTCCATTCAGCCTGCCTCAACAAAGCCACGACCATCCACTCAGCCATCCCCACCCTCACATCCATCAACGTCTGCTTCCACTCAGCTAGGCCGTTCCACTCGAATGGTTTCTGCTCCCCCTCCTCAGCCATCATCTTCTGATTCTGAGACACCCAAAGAGCTGCCATACAAAAGGAAAGGAAAAACATCTCTAAAACCCAGGAAGCGTGGCCGAGGTGGGTCTTCCTCTTTCAGAACAACCGAGGAAGAACTCGAACACATTGCGAACACGAACGCCCACGCCCTGAGGAGATTACAGGCAGGAAAGAAATATCTTTGGAAAGTGCTGACTGCAAGGGATTTTTACACTTTCCTGGCCATTATCATTTTCACAGGCCTCGTCCACGTTCACCAACGATCGGACTACTGGAGGAAGAAATGGCCGTACTACTTCTCATTCCCAACTGATAGTATGTCCCGGCAACGCTTTGAAGCTATCATGTGGTCTTTGCACCTGAGCAACCCTGAAGAAGACGAGGAAAACGATCGCAAAAGGAACACCGCAGAGTACGACAGACTTTTCAAAATCAAGCCCCTGTACACTGACATCATTGCTGCCTGCAAAGCACATTTCCAGCCCTATCAGAAGATGTCCATAGATGAAAGGATGGTTGCTTCCGAGGCCCGCATCAGCATGATGCCTCGGTGAACGTGAGTTGTTTGGCTTTCTTGTCCGCAGCAGCAGAAAGCATTTTCGAATGTTTGAATGAAGTGGGTCGTGTAGTGCAGTGCTTCTCAAAGTGTGGTCCGCGGACCACTGGTGTTCCGTGAGCGCCCCCTAGTGGTCCGTGAGTATATTGGTAACATTTCACATTTGAAATAGTTTGAGAAACACTGGTGTAGTGGACATTTTTATTATATCCTTATATGCTTAAACCAAATGCTTCTCAAAACATTGTAAAACACCTATATCATTTCCTGAGATGTGCTGTTTTCTTCTCATACTCTACTGTGAGATTATTCCCAAGCGCTTCAAGGCCACAGAGCTGATTTGGCAGACTAGGGTGAGACTCACACAAAGTCACACAAGAACTTCCCTACTCTGGGAACCGTTATGCTATCTATAGCTCAAGGATAGGTGTCTAATAACAATATGTGACTGTGTGAAGACAGATTTCTGAACTTCCCACTCCTTCTTGTATATAAGCTTTGCTACCATATTGTACTGCGCACACTCGCGCAGACTATTCTATGCTCTGTGAGACCTGTGTCTATTTTTATTGTATCTTATGTATTTGAAGCTTCAAATAAATAACCAGAAAGACAACTCTGTCTGATTCACCATTTATTTGTTTTGATCACTTTGACTTGTACTCTCCACAGTGTTGGGTCTCAGATTTCCATAACAATTGGCGTTGTCAGCAGGATCTCTGCAAGTTCGATTGGGCACACCTACGGACGCTGGTGGTCCCTCCAGGATCCTCGAATTCTCCTCTACCTCGACAGAAACCGTACGGTACGAGAGGACCAGCGCCGGGGTGGAACCAATTGACTTCACGAGATCCAACGAACTCAAAAGGCTTTCAATACTCGGTGAGATGTACAGTGTCTAAATTGTTTAAAGTTAAACATAATTAAACTCCATGACATTTATGAGAGGGATCGCTCGAAAGTAGGATATTTGGGATATCCGTCGTGATTTGGGATTACGATCAGTCTTTGTGTGATTTGTACTGAGAAACAAATATCACATCATCGACGGATGAAAAAATAGTGTTTTGGTAACACGGGGTGTTTAGGTAACACTTTAAATACTTTGTTATGGGAGCAAAGCAGGGTAGGGGGTTTGTACACCCCCCTGAGGGTCCGATTGTGGATGTCATGCGAGCAAAACATGGTGAGGACAGTCTGTCTAAATTAAATATATGGACGGAAATGTTCGGATTTCCTAAGGGAGGTTCTTTGAGTAAATTAAAAATCAAAAACTTGGGAGATAAATTACAAGAGTATGGAGATGGAATGAAAAAGAAAATAAAGTTAAAGTAAAAGACTTATAGAAAACTGGACACTCACATAAAGTGTTTATAATACTGGAGAGTAAAAAAAGGCAATTGGCCTTGGGCATTAAAGAAAAATATTAAGGTTGAAGATGAATGTGAAGAAAAGAAGGAAAATAAATTATTTCCAAAACCATGTAAACCCCAGACATCTCTGTGTCCTTCCATTGCAGGCCTGAATGACCTCTCCTCGACTGGGTAACCTTTCCCTCCCCCGGGGTACAACCCTGGCAATCCGGTTGGCACACCTCAACCACCTCCACCGCCACTACAAGCCCCAGCCATGCAGTCAGCGTCAACTCCAAGCTCGTCCACCCCCATCAGGCCCAAGTAGATGGGGACAACAGCGGGATAAACAAACCCGATGCCCTAGGAGACCAAGCAGGTGTTTGGGAGACACACCTCGGTAATGCCTTTCTCAACGGACTCACAGCCACAGCGAGGGAGAGGCAGAGGAGGTTTTCCGATGCAGAGGACGAGAAGCAAGACCTTCATTTGACGAAAGATGTTTCAAGTGTGGCAGTGTTGAACATTGGATTATGGGACTGCTCACAGAACACTGGCAGTGGAGGCAGAGGGGGACAGCAAGGACGGGGCCACCATTCACAAAGACTGACCTACACCATATGGGGAGGAAGGGGCCCAATCGAGCGAGACGGAAATTCAGCCAGCAGCATCTAACCAGGGAAGTGACACACACACACACACACACACACACACACACACACACACACACACACACACACACACACACACACACACACACACACACACACACACACACACACACACACACACACACACACACACACACACCACACACACACACACACACACACACACACACACACACACACACACACACACACACACACACACACACCACACACACACACACACACACACACACACACACACACACACACACACACACACACACACACACACACACACACACACACACACACACACACACACACACACACACCCCATGGAGCATTCCCGCCTCGTGATGAGGGCTCGCCTGGAAAGGCGACAACGCAACCGTGAGCAATGTGGATACTACTGGAGAGCCTGGACAATCATAAAATGGTTCCTCTGCATACTTGCCATGATAGTTGTGTTAGGACTAGTCCTATATTTTATGTATCCATGGTCAGCATACAGCATGTCAGCCAAAATCGAGGTATCTAAGAGGTACATGGAGAAAGCAGGGCGAAAAGCAGGGCGAACCACATGGGTCGAGGGGCTGGTCAAGACAGGGATTGGTAACATTACTCTAAGGGATGGGGAAGATAGCACAGTGCAGTTAGACCCGTGCGACTACATGCATTGCCTGGGTGGGCAGACGCCTACATATGCTATGTCGAGAGTGACAGTCACACCGCCACTCACTGCTTGGGGGGCTGGACTTTTGTTTTATGGACCACCGCGCACACCGATTGGGGTTATACCTTATGGGACGACAAAACAAACATCAAAGAGAGATTGTCTATCTCCAAGGTCAATTCATCGAGGCCCGTTATCCTGTTGCAACTACAGGCTGCCCAGATATCAGACAAGGGTTATTATGTTGTCTGTATGTATGTATCCGGCGCCGACCCGTGTGGCACATTTTACATAGACATCGCGCCCAGAACTCAGACCCCCGAAAAGGGTAAGCAACCTTTGACGCAACTGTTGACATCCATAGGTACATCTACATTTCTAAAACGTAACCTATACATAGGCAATAACGACCATAGCAACATTGATGTGGTTCAGACCAGTAATGGGATCACCGGTAATGTCTGGTGGCACACTCTGAGATCATTCTTGCAGGCCGCAGGACAAAATGGGTCATGTTATGCATGCACCCTTTTCCCCCAGGACTCATCAATGTCCGTGCCAGTTCGTCCGCGCTCTCTGACCCAGGTTGAACACCTCTGCGCGTTTATGGCTCTGACAAGGCCCATCAAGGGTGAAGACCGCGTAACCGAGTGGCGTTATGCTAGGAAGCTTCCCCCACCATGCAGTAATCGGTCTAACTCCCCTTTGCGTGCATCTACGTTTGATACCACATACGCAAAGTACCAACCCGTCAGCCATGTGCACCCCAGCCATTTGAGAGGGATGAAACACAGCCTCTGCATCCAGAGAGTGTACCACAAAACGTCTCTTACACCACCTTATTTTTTCCTAGGCACTACTACTGGTTGTACTCGTATCCTACGGAACACGTGCAGTTACGATGCTTACAATATTTTGCATTGTCGCATATTCGGTGCCCCTGGAAGAATCCTTTCTAACGTAGCATTCCCTGATGTTAACCATATTTCCCTCCAACTGGCCTGGCCCAGTGATGCTGGGTTTAGCGCGCCACAAGATTACGTTTGGTTGTGCGGCGACAAGCTCTATCAAGTTCTGGCTCCCCTCTGGATAGGTACATGCACTCTAGTGGATTTGAATCCAGCAGTCACTGTCCTCACGTCCTTAATGTACACGACACATCATTACCCAGAGTTCCAACACCCCGACCACCACAAGGTAAAAAGAGATCTGACGTCCGCTGGAGCTAAATTCATGGGCGGCCTGTTCCCATGGTGGGGTACAGTAAACAATGCCCATAAAATAGATACCTTACACGTCCGGCTAGAGAACCTCACTTACGAGATGAGGCAAGGCTTCCAGGCATTGCCCCCATTCATAATAGCCTCTAGGAACATGCTCATGCAGCACCAATTTGCTCTTGACCTTTTGTTCGCCTCAAAGGGTGGCCTGTGTCATGTGATCGGTGACTCCTGTTGCACTTACATTCCCAACGCCATCAAGAACATCACTGACACCGTGCTGCATCTCAACGACCTGTTAGCCGACGTGAAAGTGGATGACATATCCAACGCAGGTGGCTGGGACTGGTGGTCCTGGCTTACATCAGGCGGGTGGGAAGCATGGCTGGCTAGGATAGTTACACCCCTGGCGATCATTTTTGGCCTATTAATCAGTTGTACCTGTTTGATTATCCCAATACTGAAGAAGTGCGTTTCCAGCATGGTATCCTCTGCTTTCGTTCAGTATACTGCTATTCCATTAGACAACAATCCTTTGCGCCACAGTGAGATAGACCAGCTAGAATCAGAAGAGTCTGATTCCGACACTACAATATAATCGTGTGTACTATGCCTACATTATATTGGAGTCTGTCCTCCACAAAAACAGCCAGTTTTCTATGATATATTTGTGATGTGTTTACTTAAACCAGCGATGGAGTGTATTCATTGATGTGTTATATCAGTCTATCCTGTAATTTGTTTTTTATTGATCAAGTATGATCAAAAGGGGAGAATGTAGTGGACATTTTTATTATATCCTTATATGCTTAAACCAAATGCTTCTCAAAACATTGTAAAACACCTATATCATTTCCTGAGATGTGCTGTTTTCTTCTCATACTCTACTGTGAGATTATTCCCAAGCGCTTCAAGGCCACAGAGCTGATTTGGCAGACTAGGGTGAGACTCACACAAAGTCACACAAGAACTTCCCTACTCTGGGAACCGTTATGCTATCAACAGCTCAAGGACAGGTGTCTAATAACAATATGTGACTGTGTGAAGACAGATTTCTGAACTTCCCACTCCTTCTTGTATATAAGCTTTGCTACCATATTGTACTGCGCACACTCGCGCAGACTATTCTATGCTCTGTGAGACCTGTGTCTATTTTTATTGTATCTTATGTATTTGAAGCTTCAAATAAATAACCAGAAAGACAACTCTGTCTGATTCACCATTTATTTGTTTTGATCACTTTGACTTGTACTCTCCACAGTCTTGGGTCTCAGATTTCCATAACAATCATCACCGTGGATTTTCTCTTATGCTCCAACACAGTTGCACAGGGTGCAGAATAGTTTCCCCCCACTTTCGTGCAAGACATCGAGGTACTGCTTTGCCCGGTCTTTAGCAGAAATGTTCGTCGGTAAATGAGATGGATTAGATTTTTTCATCTTGGTGTTTTCTGTGTGAGTTCCACACGTTCACTCTACGGTGTTGATTACCTTCTGTGATGCGCAAACTGATGACGTTGCGTCATCATCATCATCATCATCATCATCATCATCATCATCATCATCATCATCATCATCATCATCATCATCATCATCATCATCATCATCATCATCATCATCATCATCACCATCATCATCATCATCATCATCATCATCATCATCATCATCATCATCATCATCATCATCATCATCATCATCATCACCACCACCACCACCACCACCACCACCACCACCATCATCATCATCATCATCATCATCATCATCATCATCATCATCATCATCATCATCATCATCATCATCATCATCATCATCATCATCATCATCATCATCATCATCCCACACATACAGACCCCACCAGACCACCCCCCCAACACACATAGACCACAGACACACACCCCAAACAGACCACAGAGACACACACAGACCCCCCCAGACCACCCCCCCAACACACACAGACCACAGACACACACACACACACACACACACACACACACACACACACACACACACACACACACACACACACACACCACACACACACACACACACACACACACACACACACACACACACACACACACACACACACACACACACACACACACACACACACCACACACACACACACACACAGACCCCCCCCACACACACGCCATGTACACAGGGGAGCAATACTGTATTTACCTAGCTATCTTAATTAATGTCATCCATCTGAACTAAATCACAGACTTCATTCATCATTCATCCATGGCATGCATTCTCTCTCTTTATATATACAGAGTCAGGTTAAAGAAGTAGAAATACACAAAACATACCGCAGGCAGATGGCGAGTCGCTCGGCGGGTCCGATTGACAAACACATATGGGTGTCTGCCTTTGAAATCAGTGGACCCACTTTTCCGAGCAACTCGTCGAACACGTCTTGGCTCATCCTGAAGTACTGCTGAAACAGTACATCATCCAGGCGGAGCTCATGGACCAGAACGTGGTATTCCCCCCGTTGCAGACGTTTTCTGAGTATCGGATGTACCCAACAGCGACGCACACTACATGGCCTCCTGCGAGACATTGCATACACTAAAGCCACCCTTGCTACTACACTTGCCCGTGCTACCCTTGCTACAAAACCGGCATCCATTTTGGCAATAGTGGAGAAGAACCAGGCTTTTCCTTTTTTGCTAGGTCGGGGGCGGGAGATTCATGTGATTGGTTGTTGGTCGCATTGACTCCCCAAGCTTCAGACACGCCCACCGCCAAGCGTCAACGCACGCCGCTGTGTGGACGGTCCTTAGGCAAATGAAGCCGCTGACGTCACTTCTTCTTCTTCTTCTGCTTTGGGTTTACTGGCAGGCTGCAAACCACTTCACGGCATATACTGCCGCCCAAAGTCCCCGGCCGGAAGTCCCCGGAGTTGCGACTGGCTTCAGTAAAAGCTGCGGGGACTCCCAGCAGCTTTTACTGAAGCCTTCCGAGTAAATCGTCAGAACGCCGACACCTCCTCATCTCCACCGCTCCCATGTTTTATTTTGTGTTGCCATAAGTTATTCTCTCTGCGTTTCTGCGCTGGGCTAATAATAATGCTAATAATGCTAATGCGAGGATAATAAAATGGCGGCTTCACAAAACCTTTTGGGAGTTTTACGGGGCGTGGTTTGCAATCCGCCGAGCCAATCAGAAATATAGCTCTTTTCTCACAAGAGAGCCGCACGAAAGTCCCTGCCCTCTAGCAGGGACCTTCGTGGGGGTAAAAAGGTTCTCATGAACTAATTTTAGTTCCGGCTCTTTTTGGTGTGAACGCGACAAAAGAGTTCTCATGAACTAATTTCTCATGAACCTTTGTGGGAAAAGTACTGCGGTGTGAATGCGCCTAATGAGTTTGTCTCACTCTTAGACCAGCAGGGGTACCAAATCTATGCAGACTGCTGCAATAAATACATTAATTAACTGTCTCGTCAATGTTTGTCTACATTAATATGATACTATTAACAATCATATTATTCCTATCAGCTGTCAATCACTGTTATGATTCACATATTCAGTGTTATTATTAAATAAACTATATTTTTTGGAGGAGTTAATGATGAATGTTCCTCAAGATGCTTTCTTACCCTCCTTCAAATTTGAAAGACAAGTAATAACTATCATACAGTAGGTACACTTCAACTATGAGAGACAGAATGGGGGGAAATAATCCAGGAAATCACATTGTAGGATTTGTAATGAATTAATTGGTAAATTCCTCGGTAAAATAAGTATTTGGTCATCTACAAACAAACAAGATTTCTGGCTCTCATAGACCTGTAACTTCTTCTTTAAGAGCCTCCTCTGTCCTCCTCTTGTTAACTGTATTAATGGCACCTCTTTGAACTTGTTATCAGTATAAAAGACACCTGTCCACAACCTCAAACAGTCACACTCCAAACTCCACTATGGCCAAGACCAAAGAGCTGTCAACGGACACCAGAAACAAAATTGTAGATCTGCACGGGGAGATTCCCAGGCGATCGCGAGATGTGTCTAAAAATAGAACAACAATATTCGGTTTTATCGTTAATGTCCGATAACATAATCTTCCTGTGCCAGAATAATGCACTTGAACGCATCAAAGTTTTGTGATTGGCCGGCGTGACCCCATGTGTCGGGGCGTGGCTGGTGGGCAGTGGGCTAGTTCGCTCACATTGTCCGTGTCAACAGGAGTGACAGTCCGCACACACACAAGACCGCAATTATGGCAGAAGCAAAAAAGCCAAAAATATATAATTTTCACTCCGAGTGGGAGGATGATTATTTTTGTATCTATTCCAATTCAAAGTCCATCTGTCTCATCTGCAATGCGAGTGTGGCTTTATCGAAGAAGGGTAATTTAGGAGCTGTATTTCAAAAACAGTGCACAAATGCTACGAGACGGAATTCCCTCCTAATTCTGCCCTACGCTCCCAAAAGGGGAGGGGCCTGAAAGGACAGCTAAATGCACATCAGTCCATTTCCACCAGGCCCAACAACAAGAGCAAGGCTGCTCCCAGAGCATCTTATCGTGTCAGTCACGTTCTTGCGAAACACATGAAGTCTTTCAAAGACGGCGAAGTTGTGAAAGAAGCATTCCTGGAGGCTGCCGACGCGCTTTTTGGGGACAGTAAAAATAACAGTAGCATTTCAACAGGTTTTTGATATAATAAAAACTCAAGTTAGATACCGTTATTAATCAGCTGTAAGTTTTATGCAAACATTAAGATCTGTTCTGTTTAAATTGATTATAGTCTATTATCAATTCAGGTTAAGAAACTAGTGTTGCTTGCATCCTATTTTAAAGGCATTTCTTTTTATACTCTAATAAAATGCAACAAAAAAAGGATTTGATTCTATTAATTTAGTCTTTTTTATTTCACTTTGGCAGCAGATTCCTGTGTAGCTTAGATCTGAGTTGTCTTATTAGTGAGCCGAATTTATACTTTTGTAGCAACACTATTTTTATATAATGGCAAAGAAAGGGTTCGAGTCTTTTCTTTTTTTCCTGTGTCATATGTGGCAGCACTGTTCAATGTTTCTTGAAAACATTACCCACTGTAGTATGTGACGTGTGAATAAACTCCCACTCTGTAATAACACTGTTGTGTAACTTCAGTTAAAATACTTGTATGTGTGTAGATTAGAAATAGGTAAGATAAAGGATCTGCAGTATTTTATGAAGTATTAATCGTACAAAGGTCAGTTTTATACAAGTAGAAGTGTGTATTTACTTTTTTGTAGTAGGCTGTCAGTAATGGCTACGCCTCTCTATTTGGACTGGTGGATCTCGGCAGACTGGCAACTTTAAAAGTAGCTCTCGGTTCAAAAAAGGTTGGGCACCCCTGATTTAGATGATCCAGAAGAGGATTGGGAGAATGTCATATGGTCAGATGAAACCAAAATAGAACTTTTTGGTAAAAACTCAACTAGACGTGTTTGGAGGAGAAAGAATGCTGAGTTGCGTCCAAAGAACACCATACCTACTGTGAAACATGGGGGTGGAAACATCATGCTTTGGGGCTGTTTTTCTGCAAAGGGACCAGGACGACTGATCCGTGTAAAGGAAAGAATGAATGGGGCCATGTATCGTGAGATTTTGAGTGACAACCTCCTTCCATCAGCAAGGGCATTGAAGATGAAACGTGGCTGGGTCTTTCAGCATGACAATGATCCCAAACACACCGCCCGGGCAACGAAGGAGTGGCTTCGTAAGAAGCATTTCAAGGTCCTGGCGTGGCCTAGCCAGTCTCCAGATCTCAACCCCATAGAAAATCTTTGGAGGGAGTTGAAAGTCCGTGTTGCCCAGCGACAGCCCCAAAACATCACTGCTCTAGAGGAGATCTGCATGGAGGAATGGGCCAAAATACCAGCAGCAGTGTGTGAAAACCTTGTGAAGACTTACAGAAAACATTTTACCTCTGTCATTGCCAACAAAGGGTATAACAAAGTATTGAGATGAACTTTTTTTATTGACCAAATACTTATTTTCCACCATAATTTGCAAATCAATTCTTCAAAAAAAAAAGTAATTTTCTGGATTTTTTTTCTCATTCTGTCTCTCATAGTTGAAGTGTACCTAGGATGAAAATTACAGGCCTCTCATCTTTTTACGTGGGAGAACTTGCACAATAAATACTTTTTTGCCCCACTGTATATATTCAAATTAATAACAAATTACAAAAAAAAAAAAAAATAAATAATTCTCAGATTCTCAGAATTAATGCCCATGATTTTGAAATGACATGTTCAAAACAAGGTGACGAATGCCCTATAACTCAATATAGTGAACCAGTATGTAAATCGATTGAATCTGATTTGACCTATTTATTGTTTTTTTAATTTACTTCATGGTTTGTGAGCCTAGTTTTTTTATTTCATCTATTAAAATGTTATGAGGTTTTACAGTCCTTTACAAATAAAGCTGTATTGTATGATTTATTTTTTACTCAATTAATATTTGGGTTTACGAGTTTTTTTTGCCCACAATGTATTAGTTGTAAATTCATTACACCCACACCTTTGCACATAGTTATACATCTAGCTGAATTCTGCAATGACAAGACACACAGGTATGGCAACTTAAAGTGTATATAAAGTTAGCTTCTCATTAACCATGCTAATAGGCGCATTTATACTGTTGGCCCTAGTCTATGTGTTAGCCACCAAAGTGTTTGTAAACTAGCTTAAATTGTTTGATTTGGCTGTCTACTGGCAAACATTAGGGTAAGAAACCGACTACTTACATTAAACTTTACCAAGAAGATATCTACTCTCATTTTGCTTACATTACCTTTCGCCTTGTTTAGAAGTAGTTGAAGTTTTATGCTAATAGAGGGGTTCTTTTAGCCGGCTTCAAAGGCCCGCCCTCTGCGCAAATAGCGGTTCTCTTTCCTGATTGGCCTAGAGACGTTTGATGACTCATGAGCCCTGGGATGCAAAGTGTGTATCGTAGTGTCAATGGTATTAAGGGGGATCCCAGAGGTTTTTTTTTTTTTTTTTTTAAATTACGTTTATCGGTTCGGTATTTTTGGGAAATTGACACATCACAGGGAAAAAAAAACACTTTTTGAAAACAGACCTGGAAATGTTCCCAAAACAAACTATTTATTGCATATTGCAACCAGATGTGTGCATCTTTGTTTTAGCCAGAAATAAGGTCATCATGACTCAGTAATACAGCTTAGTTTAAACCATTTCACACAAAAGGCAAGTCAAACTTAATAATTTGAGAACTTCAATTAAGTGGTTCAGATACATTATTTTATTAGCAACATACAATCTGAAATGCAAAGAGACATGCTCGCACTAAGCTTACTAAACAATAAAAACTGAATTCAGACTGAAGAAACCAGTCAGCGAAATGGATCCATTCCTGTTGGGAGAACAAAGTTTAAAGTAGTCGTTCAGAATAAATGAATATTGAAATATGAAACCCTTACCTTCAGGAATTCACATCTGTGATGGTAAATGGCCCAATGACTA